>NW_026556899.1:0-30153 GCF_029017545.1 Prosopis cineraria
ATTGATATTGGGCCGCCACCCCTAATCTGGACCGAACTATTGATGTAGTCTGAGTTGCCTTTAAATTTAAACATAAAATTAAAATTTAAAATTTTATTTAAGATTCAAATAAAATATTTTATATTATAATTTAAAACTTTTTATATCATTCAAACAAATAATTTACAATATATAAATTTAAAAATTAAATTTAAATTTTTAATTTAAATTCATCCATCAAATGCAACTTTAACGAAATGAACAAATTTAAAAGGTATTTATTTGTCAAACCCAAATACCTTACGGTGTTGTTTATGGTCAGAGATTTGACATGCAACAATAACTAGCGGAACTGTAGAGCTAAACTCTTGAACAAATCTTATAATGACCACGACATGTGGCGGCTTTATGAAAAGAAACTTCATTTAATATAAATGAAAAATGATGACAAATTGACAATTTGGCTTCATTTCTATTATTTAGTTAGTTTTATATCGGCCAAAAAAAAAGTTTGTTTTATTTATCGAATTTCGTCATTCCTCAACAACAACTTTCAAGGATTATGCACCTGGTTGCAATCATGGAACTTTTCTTTTGTCAAGATTGCCAATCATGGACTAAACTCCAAGTGACGAAATGTGGGGAGAGAAGATTTGACCGTATAATCAACTATGACAAAAGTTCAAAAAGAATTCGATTAATTCTTCTTATAAAAGAGGAAAAATTACAATTAAAGATCACTGGACAAATAAATTGCTTTGTTTGATTTTAATATTGCCCTGTTGAACCAAATGTAAATATAATTAAATTTTATTATTAAAAAGATAAAATTACCCCTCATATATTTGTGTTATGGGAGGTGTGATTGTTGTTAAATAAAAATAAAACTTTTTTTTTCAATAAAGACTTGTTAATCAATCATAATACTTTCTTTCAACCATCAAGTTAATATTTTAGAGTTGTTAATGAAAAAAATTAATTGTTGCTAAGATGGAAATGAGACTTTTTGTTTCCCCCCTAAATAGAGACTTATTTGCCAAATTACAACACTTATTCATCTTCACCACACCAAGTTAAATTTTTGGAATTGTTAATGAAGGAATTAATTATTGTTAAAATTGAAATGTAAGTTATTTTTTCTTGAACGAGAAGTTGTTGTTAAAAGTGTGTGTGTGTGTGGTGAGGGTTAGTTTTGTCTTTTTATAATAAATTTTAATTATATTTAGGTCTTTTAATCCTACAGAGTAATAAATGTTATCAATGGTCCTTGATTATAATTTTCTTTATAAAATACCTTCAATTATCTTACCAAAACTAGAGCCATACCAGAACTAGAACCAGTAAACATAAGCTAACCCAGACCATATGGGTTAGGAAAAATATAAGTTGGGTGGGTTTCAATCAATTTTCTTATGTTGTAAAAATTACAATACAACCTAACATTTGAGTTGGCGAATTAAATGAACTAACTCGCAGATCATTTATTTTTTTTTTCATGAATTAAAAACTACACCTAAATCATAATGAGTTCTATTCCTTCATGATTTATTGAAGCTAAACAAAACTATTTACCCATAATATTGTAAAATAATATATAAACTAAGCCAATCAAGCTAAGCCTTGCTTATTAATTTATCAAAAGTCATGAAGTTCAACTCTTTTTCTCTTTTATTTTTTTATTTTTTAAAAAATAATATGGGTTAAAGGGTCAATCTTAACTCATCAAGGTCATCTGAGTCAAATTTTTCCAAGCCCAACTCTTATGATTGATTATTTGAGCTAATTCATATAATACGACCTATATTCCCAACTCTTACAAGTACTATAAGAAAAGATAAGTAATTAATTCTAATTTTTTTTATATCAATATATCATAACAAATATTTTATATTAATGATTATCAATCTCTTCTAAACAAATCATGTATAACAAGAACTGAAAAAAGCAGCAAGTATGAACATCAAGTGTCATTCTTTTCTTCCTGGCAAACAAAAAAAGTATCATGCTCTTTTTGGCTTGAATAAGTAAAGATTAGAGCCACATTTGCCCCCTCAATAAAAGCATTATTTGTCTGGGCCTCAAATGCATGTTATGTACATAAAGGTAGAGCGCAGACCGACGGTGAAAGAGACTGCTAATATTGGATTTGAATTTGATCAATTTGCGCTAAATTCTCTATTTACATATCTGAAAATTTATGGATTTAAATTTAAACCAAACTCAAATCCGTTTCTTATTATATTTTACTTCTAATTTTAAATTGAATCTATATTTAATTAATTTTAAATTTAAGCCACCCTAACATTCCTGTTCTTTCTGTGTTTTTACTCTTAGTACCATAGTCACTTTTGCCTCCTCTCTCATCTCTTATTATTTAGAAAACTCGACACTCTACTTAGTCTTTCATTTTCACCACAAGTCCCAACTTTTGTTATTCCTTTAAATTTTTTTACAATATTCAAATAAATAATTTTAGATACATGAATTTTAAATACGAGTTTTAATTTTAAAACTAAAATTTGAATTATAATTCATTAATCCAAACACTGCCTAAAAGTATTTTAATTTCCAAAACAAAGTTTGGTCATTTAAATAGGATTATTTAATGTAAGTATATAACGTCTCTTTCATTTTAGACTTAAAATTTTTCATATATTTAAAATTATTTATTTGAATAGTATAAAAAAATTGTAAAGGTAGAAGAAACATGAGCTAGGATTCGAAACAAACTTAACAGGATTGGAAGTGATAAACTTACCTCTATTATTCAATTGATGGGACACGATGACGAGAGATGAGAGGATAGGCGACACCAGTAGAATTGCCCATATTGAAAACATGTAGAAAATGATAGAGTTGGAGTAGCTAAAGTGTATAATAATTAGATCTAAAAAAAATTTAAAATTATAAAGAAATTGTAATAAAATATAAATTTAGATGAAATTCAAGTCTATAGACTTTTACGTATCTAAATGAAAATTTGGTTCAAGTTCAAATATAAACTCTCATGCATCTAAACGCAACATTTTTTTTTACTGCAACCGTTGAAACCATAGATTTTGATGGAAATGTTATGCGAAAGAAAAAGAAAACGAGTGATGATGGAGCAAATTATTAGTGTCATTCCAAGTTTGACTCTTATGCTATGCTCGGCCGATCAGAAATAACGGAGAAAAAATGGATAAAAAATGGAGAGAAGAAAAATATGGAGGAATATGATTTTCTCTATTTTTATTTGACTGGCAAGAGAAAACAGAAAGAAGAGAAAAATGATAATTTTATTTGGACAATAATAACCTCATTATTTGTAAAAAAATATTTATATATAATAAAACTTAATATTTAACATATTATTTGCATAATTTATACATGGTTCATGTAACTTGAATCTAAGATTTGCTTGATCCATGAAAGATTGTCTACAGCTTCCATGCACTCATGCTTCTCACTTTCTCTTTCCCTTCATATTGTTTTTTTTTTTTCCTTTTCTTTTTTAATTATAAGAGTACGTACTCGTACGTTCTATCTTTTGTCTTTCTTGACCTTAATTAATTGTGACTTGATTCATAAAACTAAAATGATCCCAGTGTCAAGCCAAAAGTTTGAATATGGCCTGTGTGTTATATTAACTCAACAAGAAAGGTTTTTATCCTTCCGGATATTATATGGAATATGAATATGAAATGCATTCGGATACAAACTGAATTCATGGACCTTGCCTCATTCAATGACCCTTCAATTGGTTATCAAATGGGAGATACTTGCATGCAAAGTTGTTAAACTCACGAGTTTAAATAAACTTATTATAGGAATGTAAATTCAAAATGTAAACTTGAATCGTAAACTCATAAAAGTTTATTTCTATTAATAAATAGCTTTTAAAAGTATATATTTAAATAATTAAAATATAAAATGAGACTATAATTTAATTTAAATATATTTCAAATATAAATTATTAAAATTAAATTTATTTACATTCATAAATTATTATACTCAACATAAAAATTTCAAAATAGGGCAATTTATTTTTGATTTTTTTGTTTTCTTTTTGCATTAATATTAGTTTTTGCTTTTTTCAGTTTTATTTTTCATGAAACGGGATCCTATTGTTCTTATAAATCAAGTTTTATATAATACATACATATGTTATTTAACGAGTTTGAGTCGATTGACATGATTTTATAACTGAGAAATGTAAACACAGTAAACTCATAAAGTCAACTCGTGAGTTTAATTGAATTTTATTTAATTCAAGTTTATAAACAAGTTAACATGACAATAAATTTGTAAAATCAACTCGAGAGTTTGACAATAATGCTTGTGTGTTTGGGGCAAAAACAATCATGTTCATTTGTCATAGTGAGAATTATTTAAATCTTGATTTATCATGTTTTGATAGACTACCTCCTTTCACTAAATTCAATTTCCATTGGTTGGAGCTGAAATTTTTATTGTGAAGCCCTCCTCTAAAGCATATCTCTTTAAACATGTATCCAATTAGGGTTTGAACGATCAAGGCTAAATCGACACACTATTTGAAAACAAGAGATTTGAGATGGAAATTTTGCGACTGATTGAATTGCATTGCAAAAAAGTGTCTCAAATCTGTTCCAAAATTTGTTCCAAATATTTGCAATGAAATTTGGGATAGAATATAGTTACATTTCTCGTTTGAAGCTTCCACTTTTTATTTTTAGGAAGCTACAATTGCTGTATGTTGGATCTCTATTCTGCAGCTAGTCACAGAAGATTCATCGGTAGTGGAATTCATTTTTTTTTGTTAAAAGATGGGCAATATGATCATTTTTAAAAAAAATTATGTCAAAAAAGGATCTAGACACTTATAAATTAACTCATTTTGTGGTCCTTTTATGAGACATGCCTATTTCGGGGTCTTCACCGGAGCTATCACTAAGAATTGGCATAGCTCTTAAAGGCTCAAGTTCATAAGCCTGCATATTCTAAATTGACCGTATTTTTCAACTATGATCCTTATTGACATGACTTAATACAGAGCCGAAAGCTCACATAGCTTATTTTTTATTTAAATTTCTAACTATGCTAAACAATTTTGAAAGCTTGCAATCTGAAAACTAAAAATATATGGGGAAAATAGAGTGACATGACAAATATGCCTTTGAAAAAAAGTATAGATAAAAACAAAGTGAGTCACATAAGAGTATCTGACTCAACTCAACCCATTTGGCTTACATCCAATTTTCAAGCAAATCAATTGAGATTTTTCACTAAAACTTGCATGTTTACAAAATAGAGCACTTTTAGCCACGTTACAATCAAAAAACCTTTCTAGCCTTGATCACTGTTTCAAATCTATTACAAGACTTTGTAAGATAAATCTCACTCAAGGATACCTCACCTATGACAAATGCATATTCTAAGGTGTTTTTCTTTCTTTCTTTCTTTTAAACAAAACAAGCCAATTGTAATTACCAAAAAAGTCAAGTGACACGCACTAATCAAATACAAAAGACAAAAGACTGGAAGCCTGAAATACAACCTAAAAAAGCAGACAAACATAACCTAGCAAAAACACATCAATCATGAGCAGTCTCTAGCTATTTTCTATGATATGAGCAATTCTTCCCATGGTTGGTCTAGATTGAGGGTCTGCTTGTAAACAAGAAAGAGCTAGATGCCAAATCAAACCCAATTGCTTTGAGTTCTTTTCATTTGCTGGTGATAAACGAGGATCTAAATTCTTTTTGAAGTTGATCATAGGAATATCATATGATTCAGAATGGAATATTAGATCGCCAGGATGTTTCCCCATAACCACTTCAATAGCCAAAACACCAAAGCTATAGACGTCAATTTTCTCTGTCACTGCCATTGTGTAGGCAACCTCTGCATGTAACAAAAAAATGAAGTGACGCGTTTTACTAATGATTGACAATAAGAAGAATATATTAATGTTATTAACCATATTGAACTCACCTGGAGCAGCATAGCCATATATGCCAGCAAATATTGTCCATGTTGATGAATCAGGCTTCAAGAACCTTGCTGTGTCGAAGTCAGATAAACAAGCTTCAAGATCTGAAGACAACAAAACATTTTTGCTTGATATGTCTCTATGAATAATTGGTGGGTTGTAATCATGATGCATATAAGATAAAGCTTGTGCTACACCCTTGAGAATATTAACCCTTTTTGGCCAGTCCAATTCTAATGCTTCCTCATCATTTTTAAGCATAGCCTCTAAGTTTCCTCTTTCCATGTACTCGCAAATAAAAAATGTGTGATCTTTGCAAGCAGAATCCATGCAACTTCACAATGTTCCGGTGGCGAGTCTCTATCAATGCTTTGATCTCACTTTCAAAAGCTTTTATGCTCTCAATGTCTAAGCTATCTTCTTCACATGTCAACTTTTTGATAGCAAATACTCTATCCTCTCCTGGCAACATCAGTTTGTAAACTTTCCCAAAAGCTCCCTCTCCAATGCAATATTTCTTATCAAAGTTGTTAGTTGCTTCAATTATGTCTTTATACATGATTCTACCATCAAAATTCCATATTGAGAACATATTTCTTCTGTTGACTTCACTGTTGTGTCCTAGAGCTCTTGAGTTTCTCTTACAGTGAATAAAGAAAATTCCAGCTGTCCCCATCAAAACAACCAATGAACCAAACAAGGAAGTGCAAATAGCGATCGCAATGTTCTTTTTGTTATCATCTCCACCTTGTGGTTTTATAATTGAGACATTATAAGGTTTCAAACCTTGGATCCTCCCACATAATTTTTTGTTGTGACTCAAATCAACCATGTAAGGAGAACTGAAAATTCTACTATCCTGTACAGGACCTTCTAACATGTTGTAAGAGAGATTGAGGCTTGACAAGCTTAACATTGTTGTTATGGAATCAAGGACAGGACCTGAAAAATTATTATGAGACATGTTCAAGCTTATCAATCTGTTGAGTTTGCTAAGATCCACGGGGATTTCTCCAGAAAGTGAATTATAGCTCAAGTCCAAAAATTCTTGCAAGAACTCAAGATTTCCAATTTGGTATGGAACTTTGCCAGAGAAGTTATTGTTGCTCAAATTCAAATTGAACAACCTGTAAAGATCCCCTATCTAATGAGGGATCGGTCCACTTAGGTTGTTCATGGACAAATCTAATGAATTCAAATTTGAAAGCTTTCCAATTCCCACTGGTATCATCCCTGAAAGATTGTTATTGCTCAGATTTAAAAGGTACAAGCTAGAGGTATTTCCAATTCAGGGAGGAATCTCACCAAATATTTGATTTGAAGACAAGTCAAGCTTTCCTAGTTGTTTTAATTGAAAGATCTCACTGGGAATATTTCCACCTATGGAATTTCCAGCCATGATAAGAGCTTGCAAGCTCTTGCTGGCACCCCAATTTGCAGAAAGCTCACCTTGCACCTTATTGAAACTGATGTCAATGTAAGAATAGGATACACTCCAAAATCCTTATCTACATAACCAGTCAATTGGTTATGTTCAAGCCGAAGTCTATGCAATGAAGGGCAGTTTCTTAGGCTAATGGGAATTGGACCAGAGAAACTATTGTTAGCTGCAGTGAAATTGACAAGCTTACCACCTCTGCATATTTGTGATGGTAACTGGCCACTGAAATTGTTTTGAGATAGAAGCATGATAGTAAAAGAAATGTTTCCAAATCCTTCTGGTAAAGGGCCATAAAAATGGTTCTCTTGGAAACGCATCACAGTTAGATTGGTTAGTCTACCTAGACTTGAGGGAATTATGCCTGAAAATTTGTTTTCAGACAATGTGAGAGAAGTTAGATTTGTACAGTTCCCCAAAGAATGAGGAACAGGTCCATAAAAGATATTAGCATCCAGATATAGGATAGTCAAGTGCTTCAAATTCCCTATTTCATTTGGAATTTTTCCACCAAGGTAGTTGTCTTGGAGCAAAAGATATTTCATCACTATCAATCCAATTTTGGGTTGATCATCAGTTCCATCAGGGAATAGACGAGGATCTAATATCCCAGTTAGTTCATTCCATGAAAGGTCAAGCTCATAGAGTTGAGTAAGATTAGCAAGAGAAAGAGGTATAGTGCCATTGAGATGATTACGATTAAGATCAAGGAATTGGAGTTTTGAGAGCAACCCAATGGTTTCTGGTATGGGACCAGTCAGTTGATTGAATTTGAGATTAAAAAGGAGAAGATTTGGAAAGGCTGAGAAGTCCAAGTTTTCAAGAGTACCTTGAAGACCAGTGTGACTCAAGTCAAGTTCAACCACACTTCCAGAATAATCACACTTGATTCCATGCCATGAACATGGGGATTGATCTGCACTGATGCTGCTGTGAGGTGATGGAGAGACCCATGAATCCAAGATTGGTTGGTTTGGGAGACTTTGTTTCCATTTGAGAAGAGCTTCAGTTGCAGAAAGTCCTGAAGTGAGCAAGCAAGAGCATAGTGAAAAAGAAACCAAGAGAGTAAGATAAATTGCTGGGAAGAATGAAATTTTTTGTTGATTCATTGTTGAGGAGATATGTTTTTTCTGTCCAAAGCAAAGCTCTTTTTTATAGCCTCATCGATTATCTTAAGATTGTGAGTAAATATCACTTACCTTGTTGAAATTAAAAAGCAGTAATCAAATTATCACAAGGAGCATGCTTCGCGTTAAACAAATTAAGTCTATTCTGTCTGCAACATGGAATGGAGAAAATTCAAAACAATGAAGCTCGACCTCGTTATAACATTATTAATAGAGGAGACAAAATTTGACTTTCGATGTGTTTTGGATTCTCATATTCATATTGCAAATAGATGACCATAAAGTCAGCTTTCACATATATTCTTCCACATTTGACATGAGCAATTGAATTACCTAGTTAGTTACTCTTTCAATCTGACTTTTATTGGTTTGATGAGGTGGGGGCAAAAAAAAAAAAAAAACTGATGAGGCAACCAAGGGCGTACGAATCCAAATGTTCGGGATCGGGTATTAACTAAATAACTTGTCACACATTCATTCTGATTTTTTTTTTTTTTCGCTTCACTCTATTTCTCTCTCCTTATCCATAATTTGAAAAGTTTAGATTAAGTTTTAACAATTTAGGGCATGTTTGGTTTCTATTCTCATTTTTTGTTTTTAAAAATTGTTTTGTAATACAAAATGAAAATCTGATTAGGTATGAAAACAAAAAAAAATTAAAATTAAAAAATGAACTGATAATAATGGTTATATGCAGTTAATGGTAGTGATTAATAATAGAAATTGGTCAGGGTAACTATAATTTTTAATAAACTAATGTAGTGGATTTTAAAACAAGAAAAATAAACAAAAATAACTTAAAGTTGTTTTTTTTTTTTTTTTTTTAAAATTGAAAACAGTTTTGAAAACAACTAAATGAAAAATACTTATACAAACAAATTTTTAAATTTTTTTGTTTTAAAAAGCAAAAAACAGTTTTTAAAAACAGAAAAAATAGGCCCTTAGATTTTTTTTATTCTTAAATTTTCACATTTCAATAACACTCTTATAATTAAATAATAAATTTGGACGGTCTAAATTTGATCTAAATAATACAATAGACGTAACATTCAGAAGTTAGACGTGGATGCTTTTGGACATAATTAGCAAGAAATTTTATTTAGTAGGTTATTTTTTCAAATTGTATAAAATCTAAAAGAGGGGTTTGGTATGTACTCAAGGTAAGTGAAATAGAAAAGAGAAATCCCAACAATCAAGGAATTCTTGAGATGCCTAAGAGTACAAAAGAAGATTAAAGAAAAAGAAAATCAATGAACCAAAAGTAGAGACTAAATTGTAAAGATGATTAGTTTTAACCAAGTAAAACCCTAAGTTATCATTCGGTGAATTAGAGGGAATCCTAATCATAGCAAATTGGTCCTAGTTATACACTTTGGGTATCAAAATAATATTTTAGAAAGGAGAGGTCGAAAAGATGTTAAATTTGAATTTACCATATATGTGAGAAGAAAAAGATCTAAGCCGACGTGAGATAAAGTTAAAGAGACCTATTTCTCACTTATGAGAAATTTTTAAAATAATATTAAACTAAGAATTAGTGGGAATTGAATGTCAAAATTAGAGACTAAGTAAAAAAGGAATGGGATTATATGTCACCAAGTTACATTAGCTTTGGTTGAATAGCAATAGGTGGCAATGCTGAACGAAATTAGAGGAAGGGAGAACAGATTGGATTGGCATTAAATTAAATTAGAATGAAGAAGAAGAGGGATTAGACATTGGCATAAGAAAATTGAAAATTAAGGATTATCTTTCAATAAAAGATTTCCACCGTCCATTTCCTTTATTTCTCTCATTTAATTACTTCGGCTTTAATTACCTTAATTATTTCTAAGTGTGTCTTTAAGAATTATTAGATAAAGGAATAAGTGGATAGGTGATGCCACTTTCCATTTTAACTTGATTAAATGTTACTTTCTCCTTGTGTCCACCGACTCATCTCTTAAAACTTATAGAGTGTGTGTGTGTGTGTGTGTTTTTTTTTCTTTTTGCACTATATATTTTGAAGGATTCGTTGTACAATGGTCTCGTATGTGTGTGTAATTCAAGCTTTTTATGTTTAGTATGCAAACCAAATTTTAAAAGTCGTGCTGAGTTTCGCCTAATTCCTCACCATATGGTTTATATTAGCAGTAATTTTCACTTTTTACAAGACTCATACTCAAAATGTTCGCGCCTATTTGAAATAAGCTAGTGCTCTTGGTTAACAATTCTTTTGGGTTACGTTAGATCATTATATTTTTCTAAATTTTAAAATTACAAATGACAACATTAAAAATTCCCAGTACAATTTTGAAAAGCTCAAGCAATAGTTATGGTTTTTTTCCCAATTTTTTAATTTTTTTTGAAATCAGTAATACGTATATGGGTCTTATGTATACTTTTTCAATGTAAAATCGCGAGGTAAGATGACATGTTGCAAATTAAAAACAGACAATTTAATTGCCAACAGCGTATTATTGTTGTATTGATTGTAAACTTTATAAAGAACATTTTTTTTTAATTCCTATCACGATATTATTTGCAGGGACCAATTAATTTAATCCAACTCGTGTTAATGCATGTAAAAAAAAAATTGATTGATAAAATCCAAAACGAAGACAAATCAAAGCTCGAGCTATAGTCAAAAAGATGGGCATTGTAGGTGACAGAATTTGACTTTCGACGTAGTCGTTTCGGATTATCATAATCACAAACATGGCAATTTGATGAAGCGCAAAGTCAACTCTTCATATCTTTCACACAGTCTTTTCGCATTTTGCTTTAATTTTACTTTTTACCGACTTATTACTTTATAAATTTCATTTCTTAACAACACTTTCCTAAAATATTCTCAACGTGGCTACACACATTTTTATACTATTAACCAATCTCTTTTTCCTAGATGTTTGCATGGAATCAATATCACTGAAAAATATTGTGTTCATACTATCCACTTTCTAGTAGCAATGCATTTTATATCCCCTTCTCTAAAACATGAACAATATCATATTATTCATTCACACCCACACCCACACCCACACACTATTCAATATGAAAAGTATGTTTTTAAATGTACCTGTGTTTAATGTCATATTGTCAATGTTTGCCGTCTAGGTAAGTGATGAAATTTGCCTCTAGCTCCTGGCTAGCTAATTAATTATAGGAGAAACTTTTTCCTTTGATGTTTTAATGGGTTTTTAGAGTTACATGTTGAATTTTTTCCCCCAACCTTTTTCTTGATATTTAAGAAGAGTAGTTTTAAATGTTCAAAATAGGTACAAACAATATTACATGAGGAAAGGCTATCTAGTTCATTAAGTCTCTTCTACTACATGAAATAATGGAAAGCTTTTCTAAACATAGGTTAATATCATATAATATCAGCCTATGTTATTTTCTATGATCAAATGAATAGATATATTGTTTAGGCAAAAATGTAATTTATCATCAATACCAATGTATGTATGATAAAATATATATAAGTCACATTTACATTGGCTTTGATTTGATCATGATAATATCGTTGTTGGAATGTGAAGGATATTAAAATTGTTTAAATACTTTGATGGCATAATGTTAATTTAAATTTAAATTTTAAAATATATTTTTATTCCAATAAGTGTCAATGTTTAAATTTTTATTAACTTTCCCAAACGGCCAACAACTCTGCTTTTTGAATATTATTCCTCCCAATGCAAAATATAGAACACTTCTAACTACTTTACAAAAATTAAGAAAAGTAATTAAAAGTTATTTGTATTGTCAAAATAGTAAAATATTATCACTATCTAAAATTACAGTTCATTTAAAATAAATTATTTTAAATATTTTTGTATATAACCTCTCTACTGTACAATTAATATAGACATACGTGTAAAAGAAGAATTTAATTCCGTTAATTTTATTTTCATAAAATCGTCTGCATTTTGAACCAATATTAACCAATAGAAAATCTCGTGTGTGTGTGTGTGTGTGTACGGAGAGATGAGCAAATTATACCATAAATCTTGAACTCATTTATTATGCAAATTATTTTCTCAATTTTTGAAATGATGCAATCTGTAACAAAAATTAATTTTGATTGTTAGTTAATTAGAAAATAATAAAAAAACTAAAAAAATTATAATAAAGGACCCAACAATTACAAAAAATAACATCAACATTATAGAAAATGATAAAAAAATTTTTGATCATTTTCTGTAATTTTTAAGGTTATTTTTTAATCATTTTTTAGTTAACTAACAAAGAAAATTAACTTTAGTTAATGACAACAAAAAATTGCATCATTTTCAAAAGTTAAGAAAATAATTTACATAATAAATAAGTTTAGAATCTATGGCGTTATTGAACCGTAAGTTTAAATGCCAGTTTGCTCATTTACCTTATATTTTATATTTTATATTTTGAATTAGAGGAAGGAAGGATTTTAATCCATCTAATCTTTTCTAGAAGGATTAAGCTTCCACCACAACATAGGAAAAATCTGTCTAATTATATATGAATATATATATATATATATAGGAGAAGGCTCAAAAGTCAAAAAGATAATGCTATATACATTGACGAAGATTATTAGGGTACATATAATTTATTAGTTCTAACAAACACATGATCTGTCTATCTGTACATATAGCATACAGCACCTAACCTCAAGTCACACAACACGCGCGCACACACACGGGGCTTGAAATTAGCTTGTGCTTCAATGTCAGTGAAGATGGGTAACCTTAAGAAGCTTATATGGAAACTTGCTTTGGTTTTAGTGCTTCTGTTCTCTCACAGTGTCGCCAGATCAAGAATCTTATACTCCTGTTCCCGATGGCCACCGCTACCAGATGCAAACGATGACCACTGTCATAACGACTGAACGATCCTCGGTCTCTTCCTTGATTAATGAGTTCTCGCATGTTCTCTTTGTTTCAATCTGTTGTTGCAAGTCACTGTACGTACGTTCTCTTATTGGTTTCTTATGGTCATTTATTCAGTGTTATATGCATGTAACCCCTTGACTTGTTGGTTAATGAATTGACTTTTCCTCAAGGGAAAAAAAATAATTATAGACAAGACTTGTAAATAAGGGTCCGATTCATCATTCCCTGTCTGCAAAATAAAATGGAGATTTTTTGTACTTAAAAAATTCAGGGAGACTAGTCATTAATTGAATGCAGCATGCAGCTATGGGATGTGTTGGAAAACTCATATATTCAGTGTTATATAATTGGTGTGATTGTTTCTAATTAAATCAAAATATGTAGATCTTTTATAGATTATTTATTTTATAATGAATACTTGTTATTAATTTTATTAATACATTCAGATCCACTTGTTATGATTTGATTAGAACAAGACTTATATACTTAATTTTATATGCTTAATATACTCTTATCCAATCAAATCAAAGCAAGTGATTTCAATGTATTAAAAATAGTAATAAATTAGAAAGAGTTAGTTATGGAATAAATACTTTATAAAAGATCCACATATCTTAATTTAATTAGAAACAATTACCTTAAATATATTATGCTAAATATATAAGTTTTTCCTGAATAATTAATATAATTAATATAATTTAAAAGGAAAAGAAATTTCTCAATTTTCTCCTATTACTTAAAAGCATCGTCATTAGAAACACTTTCTCTCATATACAAGATCAGAATATCATACCCTACTTATAAAGAATTGTGAAAGGCTGGTGGTTGATCTTTCATTGGAACTTGAAAGAGTTCCCAGTCACTTTGATCCGAATTAATCTAAGCTCTATTAAAATCTCCTGAGCTCAAAGTGAGTTAGGCCTATAATGCCGGATACTCAATTGAAGAAAAAACCTGTGTATATAAATCTGTACTCACATCCAAAAAAGAATCCGATGCATTTCCAAATTTTGCCCCATATATATATATATATATATATCAATGTAATATGCATTGCACACATCTTTTATTGATATATTTAAATGATATATATATATATATATATATAATTTTCTTAAATTATTTTTATAACGACCGACCTTGTGAAGTAATTAACAAGAATTGAAGATCTCGAATTATTAAAATATCATGAAAGGACCATGATTTTTATTTGACAATGGAAGGAATTAAGCATTGGCCAAAAAGTGTAAGGAATGAGTGTACTTTTATTTGGAAACTAAAACTAAAAGGAATATATGAAAGGAATTCCTAAATTAAAAATCAAACCTGGAGAGATTTCGAGTTTAGTTGATTGTGTTTTCTATTTTTATATTCTTAAAACAATGTCGTACAAAAAAAAATTAGAACAAGTTTTAGAAAAAAAAAACCTGTTTAAATTATTATCCTAAAAAACATATCTAAAGTGGTAAAATGAAGGATGAAATTACGAATGATTTATTTTATTAACATAATTATTCTTAATGAAAACGTAATGTTCTCTAACTTTTCTTTAATTAATTTGGCAGAATAAAAAGTAAGGAAACATTAAAAAATTGTTCTCGTTTTTTAATTTTTAGTTTCTTTTTGAAGGATTAGAATTTTTTGGTTTGACTTTTGGACCAGCAATCACCGACATTAATGTAGTTATAAATTTTTGGGAAAACCATTTTGTTGGTACCTATAATTTCCCTCTTTAATTTGGTACCTCTACTTTTTTCTCTTTTTGTTTCCTCCGTTAAAGATGTTAGCCCTTTGTAATTGGAAAATATCCTGAGGGTGAACCGAGGACAAGATGACGTTAAACCAGAAAGTCTGAAAGGGGGAGGGCTCGTGTGCGACTAGAGATAGGGCGATTCGGGACCTTCGTTCATGCAACCGGGCAATCTACAATCATGAGATGGGCAACTCTATGCTCCCAAGTTTCAATGGGTTCTTACTCATCCCCTCCCTCATTTTCTTTCTATCTCCCTGCTCCTTCATTCACCTTCATTTCATCTTAGCTGACTAGATGCAAGCAGCCTAAAATGAGACTAGGAGTGTTCAGTACAGGGAAGCCAAATTGAAGGCTGAGATCCAAGAAGAAAAACAGAGCCTGAAGAAAGCCATGTCTCACTGCATCCAGTCACTGAAAGAGGAGCTCCATCACACTCAGAAAGAATTACAAGAGGTGAAGGGGAGAGAGTTGAGGTTATTGAAACAAGAGGGACGATTCGAAGATTGAGGACATCAAGTTCAGTGCATCATTATGCGTGTCTTTGGGAGGCTTCCTCACTTGATCTCTCTTCTTCATCTTCCAACAAAGATAACCAACATTTCTTTTTTCCCTTAACCAATTTTGTATCTTATTTTGACTCACATTTGCATAGACACTCTCAGTTGACTTTGGCTTAGATGCTTGGCCTGTAGCAAGGGTTAAATGCAGAATGCAACAAAATATCTGGTTCACAGCTTGTTCACTTAGCTTTGATAACAATGCTGCACCAAGAAAAAGGTGTGTATATGTTTATAAAGATGCAAAGCTTTTGATGCATGGTGTCTCTGTTTTATTGATATAGGTTCTCAACATTGCAGAGAAGCTTGAGTTAGAGCACGAAGGCCGAGTGGGAAAAAGGAGGAGGAGGAGAGACCGCAGTGCGGAGAAGCTTGAGTTTGGTTTAACGTCCTCTCTCTGCCGTTCGTCCCTTAAGCAATTTTGCAATACAGGGGCTAACGCCTTTAACAGTGGAAAGTTGAAGGAGTGAATAAAAAGTAAAAAAAAAAAAAAATAGAGGTACCAAATTAAAAATTAAGAGAAACTATGGGTATCATCAAAATGGTTTTTGCTAAATTTTTTATGGGTTATTGTAAGCTTCTTTGTGATGTAATTTTTTTCTTTAGCATTTAAAAATGATAATATCAGATGCCTTATAATTAAAAAAACTACTTAGCTAACTTTAATACTCTATGTAAATTACAATATAAGTTATAATTAATTAATTTTAATTAAAATCTTGAATTCTTAAAAAATTTTATATTTTTTATTTATATCTTTATTAAATACTTTATATAAAAGTTTCAATAATAGTAATTAAAATTTTAATACATACTTTTTTAAAAAAAATAATAAATAAAGAAGGGATATAGTTGAAAATCAAATAGAGTTAAAATATAAATTTGCCCACTAAGGTTTTTTAGAGATACAATTGATATCTTAAAATATTTAAAGATATAATATTGCTTAAAAATGGTAAAATTTCGCCCCAACTTAACTGAAGAGCAATCGGTGTTAGCTTCATCAAGTGGGTCCCACACAGTGCTGCCACCATGCATTTTTATCCGTTTTCTTCACTCTTTTGACTTTTCAAACAACACACCACATCATCTTAATCTCCTTCCTCCACCAATCAAATCTCTTGTTCCCTTCTTCTTCTTCTTCACGATTTGCAGGGAAAACAAATGATGAAGGTTTGCATCCTCTCAGGTGTAAATATAACACATAAACCCAAACCCGTGAATACAAGAAGAATCAACAAAATCTAAATGCATACCAGTTACAATCTAATTGCAAGAAACCCATTTTGAGCTTCATCCCCATCTTCATCTTCTGATCGTCCATGAACTGATGAATATGGCTTTAGCTTGGCCGGTTTCTAGAATCAATGGCCAGATCTACAAAGATACAAAAACAAAGCACCCCCATTTCATTGCAAATTGACAACTCAGATCTATAATCAATAATCGACAGCCCAGAAAATGACTTTATCTTGGTCGGTTACTAGAATATGGTTTTAGCTTGGCCTAACCATCTACTTTTTGGCTCTAGCACCAATTTTGTTATCCTCTCCGATCTCACCGAGTTTCGCTCCGCTGAAACGCTGTAGCTGATTTCTTCGACTCCAGATCCGTGCTCTCCGTCTCCCACAGTCGCGTTGTCCACAGCCACATCGTCTCGCCATCCCACAACCAACTTCATTGCGACAGCTCTTCTTCAATTGCTCCAAATTTGATATTCTTCCCCTACCAGCAAAGTTAGAGAGAGGGAGAGGATAACCTCTCTACCATTTCATCAGCAGCGTCGAAGATTGGAGTGATGGGTATACAAACGGGGAATGAGAGAAGAATGGGAATGATGAATGCCATGTGTTTTTTTATTTTTTAATTTCTAAAATATATGCCATGTGACATATAAAAGTCAAAGTGACGGTCAAAAATCAATCCGTTAGTCTGGGGCTAAATTGTATCGTTTTGAGAAACGTTAGATAATGCTGTGCTTTTAAATATTTTAGAATATCAATTACACTTTTAAAAAAAATTTAAAGATAAATTTACACTTTAACCCAAATAAATATAAAATTTATTTAATATCTTATATTTTGAATAGACAAAGTTTTTAGAAGATACTTTATATTATGATTTAGAAAATGACATAGAAATTATAAATAAGTACCCTACAAAATATTACTATAAAATTTTTACCAACAAAATTATAGATAAAGACCCAAATTATAGACAAAGATCCAAAAAATATAGAAAATGATCGAGAAATATAATTTTTGAGGTTATATTCTATAATTTTTTTATTACATCATTTTTAAAAGTTGAAGAAAAATATTGCATAAAAAATGAGTTTAAGGTTCCAGATATTTTTAGATTTATAGTTTATTTACAAATATGTCATTTAATCCTTTATTTTATTGTCTATTGATTATGCTTACTTTTAATATGCGTTTGTGCTAGCACTGAGCCAGAATTCATCGAAAAAATTGTCAAAGATATATTGAGCAAATTGAATAGCATGTCGTTATGTGACCTTGAAGGACTAGTAGGCATTAATCCTCAACTTGGAAAATTGAAGAACTATTGATTGAGACCCGCATGGTGGGAATTTGGGGCATGGGTGGTATAGGTAAGACCACCCTTGCTAAAGTTGCATTTCACAAGTTGAAAGCGCATTTTGAAGCTTTCTCCTTTGTTGAAAATGTAAGGGAACAACTACAACGGAATGGACTCGACAGGTTACGGGAAAAATGCCTTAAAGACTTATTAAAAGGCGATGACATTCACATCTACAACATGAAATCCACTTTTGTGAAACATAGTCTTGGACGCAAAAAGATTCTTTTGATCCTTGATGATGTTGATAATTTAATAACAGCTGAAGATTTAGCCATATTGTGTGATTGGTTTGGAGAAGTAAGTAGAGTTATTATTACATCAAGAGACACGCAAGTGCTAAAAAATGCTTCTGCATCTTCAACATATCATGTTCAAGAATTAGAATTCAATGACGCCTTACATTTGTTCAGTTTAAAAGCGTTTAAGCAAAACGAGCCATTTGGAAGCTATTTGGAGTTATCAAAGTGGGTAGTGGATTATTGTCATGGAAACCCCTTAGCTCTTGTAGTGTTGGGTGGATTTCTGTATGGTAGAACAAAACAAGAGTGGGAAAGTGCGCTGGAAAAATTAAAACAAGCTCCACACAAAGACGTTTTTAATGTGCTCAAATTGAGTTTTGATAGACTTGATGTGAACCAGAAGAATATATTTCACGATTTAGCATATTTATTGAGGGAGGCAAGTAAGATATCTTTGAACTTCATTGTAGATTTCTACGACTCCTCTGCATATATTGATATCATTGTTCTCAAAGACCTATCTCTCATTTCCATTGATAAATCTGATGAGATTAAGATGCATGATCTTGTAAGAGAAACGAGCCTTGAAATTTCTAGACAACAATTGCTCATTGATCCTGAAAAACCCGTTCGACTATGGAGGCACAGGGATATTTATCATTTCTTCATCAATAACAAGGTACTGATTCATCAATTTGCTCTTAATTTCGTCCTTCTTTGATTTCAAATTTTCCCAATTATATGTACCTGTCTAAAGCATGCTTTTAAGGTTGTTAAGGTACATGTCATGAGCAAAAATTTAAAGAGAGAGCTTATCCTTTGAGGGAAAGAGCCTTTTGTACTTATAAACCTCACTTCACTTGTAAGAATCACAAATGTGGGACTCATGACATTACTATCCTGTACAAGAGATGACTTTCATGGCCACAACACTTTACTTGACTTTCTGTCAGTCAAGATGTAACTATTCGAGAGTAGCCCTTTTCCATGACATTGACTTCAATGAAAATACCAATATCATAAATATAAGTTTAAAGAAAGAACTCATTCAAAAACACTAGCATATTAGGAGGGAAAGCCCTTCATATTTTTATAAACCCCACTCCACTTATGATGATCACTAATGTGGGACTCATGACATTATTACCCCATTCAAGAGCCAAAGTTCCCAAAATCTTCCCGGGGCCACGGCACTTTGCTCAGCCTCCTGCTAATTAAAACTCTTTGTGGATAGCTCTTTTTATGACACTGACTATCAATAAAAATGCTAATGTTATGAGTATAAGTTTGAAAGAAGATCTCGTCCCAAAAAAACTAGCTAGCCTATATTAGGGGTGAAAGCCCCTCATACTTATAAATTTTACTCTACTTGTGAGAATCCTTGATATGAGACTTATGATAGTACACAATAGCATTATACTCATTTAGACTTCTAAAAAGAGAAATAGATTTAATTATCTTTTGATCCTTTCAATTAGTAATATTTCATATAACAATAATAGTTATAATTGCTTTCCTTAATTTTCTGACTAGGGATGTGGGACCATTCGGTACATATCTTTGGACATGAGCAGGACAAAAAGGATTATATTGCCACCTGATGCCTTCCAAAAGATGTATGAATTGAAATTTCTGAAATTTTACAAATCTGATTTAAAAGAGCCTCCAAAAGTGTATATTTTTGAGGGTCTAGAGAATCTTCCAGAAGAGTTAAGGTGTCTCTTTTGGGAAGAATATCCTCTGCCATCTGTACCGTTGAGCTTTTGTGCAGACAATCTTCTAGAACTAGAAATGCCTCAAAATCATCTGCAACAACTTTGGGATGGAGATCAGGCATGTATTGCATTTTATATCTTTATATATAGAATTGTTATTTGTGACTATATATATAATTGTTATTCAGTTGTAAATGATATCTGGTGTAACAAATATCCTTCAAACAATTAAGGGAGAATGACACTTAAGGCCCTCTGAAAGGATCTTATCCCAATAAAGGCTCACAAATTTTTTATTGAATATTATCTTGTAAAAATAAGTATATATTGTTGTTAAAATCTGAATCCTAATTTATATTTTTTTTTGTTAGGGTTTCCCTTAGAACTTATGGATTCTTAGCTTGTTGGGATAAAGTTCCTTGAGATGGCCTTACTTGTCATTCTCCCAATATAATTAATTCCGGAGGGCCATTTTTCTCGAAGTTCATATGCTATAATAACTAGAAATGATTAATTATTAAATATTTGTATGAGACTAATTTTTTCATTAATAAAAAAATCTTACACTTTCCATATATAAGTTCTCTCTTAGGTTTCGTACAAACATTTTTCTTAACCGTTTAATATTTGACAATAAACTCCTAAACTTTCAAATTATGTAGATAACTCCCTTAATGATTGGTATTTTATATCTCTAATAAAAATGTAACATATTAAAGGTTGATATATATATATATATATAATATAAAGTTTATTATATTTGGTTTTGCACGCACATGATACAAAACTTGAGAAAGTATTACTAATTGGTTACCACTTTTTGTTAGTTAAATAACTGACTAACAGTGAATATATTTATATATATATATATATATATATTTGAAATCAATGGAACTAGGTCTAATGAAAGGGATACAATGTGATAAAGCAATGCTGAATTCCATTAAAAAAAATTAAAGGTTCCTAGCCACATTTAGCGCATGATCCGAGCTCAAATAAGATTACTTTCAATAGGATATGTATAAGTGCATCTGTTGTGTGTATATTTAAAAATTTAAAAATATTGCTTGTCAAGTTTTGACATCATCCGTTTACTATTTGTACATGTGTGCGTGATTGTGTCTCTTGTTACATTTCATTAACTAATTAACATCTTTTACAGTCTCTCCTTTCTCATGAGAGAGTAACTTGATGATTAAACTGTAGATTTAATTTTCTGATTTATTTATTTTCTTTCTCATTTCAGCATTTCCCAAATTTACAATTAATGAATCTAATAGGCTCGAAACATCTCATTGATCTTCCAGATCTCTCTCATGTCCCCAATATCAGAATGATATATCTTGACGAATGTGGGAATTTGGCTCAGATTCAATCTTCAAGTATCCTGAGCAAGCTTTCCCATTTGTCCATTGGAGACTGCAAAAAGATTAGACTCATAAACATTGGCGGCAATATTAAGGAGACAAGCTCAGGTCTAGTGGCTACCTACAATTTTCTGGATCTGATTAACTTGTCATTCCATAAATTCACTGTGAAGCTCTTCATCTCTAGCCACGCCAATACTTTCTCCGGGTTTCGGATTAAGCTTGTCTCTGTATCATTCAGGGAGATATCATCGTGGCCAGATCAGTGCATGGACAATGCAAAGTTGAACTTTTCGTCTTTACTTCCCTTCGTCACTCCAATTCGTTGGTTAGATCTTCCCATTGAGTTTGGCAGTTTCAACAAACACTACGACTATATCTCTTCTCATGAACATCACACAGTTGAGCAGCCTAAGGATATAAACATGAATGATCCGACCGTCGCACCAAGAGACATATTGGGGCTTGAAGATCAGAAGATAATAACAGAGGAAGTTACAGATTATCATATTTCTGATGGTGCAAAATGGAGGGCGTTGGAGATTGAAGAGGTGATATGAACAGAAGAGGAATGTTGCAGCCGTACAGGTGATGGATTTACAAGAGTTCCCAATGGCATGACACGCTGGTCATTATTGACACAAGTGACATTACAGAAAGATGAGATTATTAGGAGCAACATTATTGTTCCTGGCATTTCGATCTTGAGATCACTTGCAGAATTTGATTGCAAGAGCATTCAACCTCTCGTAGATTTTAGAATGTCACTGGATAATGGATCAACACTTTGGGGTGGTCATGAGATTTCAGCAGCAGCAACCCAAAAATCTAATGAGCCTGCTGATCTTAATGTCGATATTTGGCAACCATTGGCTGGAGGTTTCTACGCTGATTTACCAATTAACTTACATCGTGACATAATTTGGTTCCTTTTCTTGTTCCAACCAAGAAAAGACACTGAAATGAAGTTAGAGTTAGGGCCACACCCTGATAATTTTAGCCCATAAGGGCTCGGGTCATTATGAAGCCCGATCCATATAAAAGTTGGCCGCAGAAGTTGCTATTATTAAAGTTGCCCTGGGCCACACCTTTAATATCTGCTCCTGATCTTATTTAAAAGTTAGTACTTTTAATTATTTTTATCAAAATAAATAAAAATATTAAATTTCATTATTTTTTTTTAAAATTTAATAAAATTTCAATTTTAATCCTACTAAATATACATACTTTAAAAATAAAATACTATAATTTTTAATAATTTTCTCAATATTTAATAAGATAAAAAATAAAAATAAATATAATAAAAATTAAAGTGTTTTATAAATATAATCAAAACGGTCACTGTAATAATTTAAAATTTTTAATAAAATTAAATATGAAATAATATTTTTAATTATATTTATATTAATTTAAAAAAGTTATTTTTATTAGGAAAGAATGTTGGTTTGGTAAAATTTCTAATACGCATCAGGTACAAGGTCTACAAGGTGAGATTACTCTTTCAAAAAAAAAAAGATTTTTTTTTTATATGTCGGTTTCAGCTTTGCAAATTTACTATTTTGACCTCAAAAGCAATCAGATTTTTTCTCTTTCCTGGACCATTTTCTTTTCGTTTTTCATTAGTCCGTCAGAATCAGAAATAGCGGATAGAGACGCGAGAGAGAGTGAGATCCAGATTTGAGCCTTCATTCTCCTCCTTGCTTGGCTTTCCTCCTTCGCTGGTGAGTGGTGTGTCATCTTCCGCCGCTACAAGTTGTCCCGACGAAGTGATTATCGGCCTTCTCCCCTATTGTGTCAGCTAAGAAACTGCCCTTGTTGACGGTGGGTGTCGGATCCTTCTCCCTCCTCTGTTCTTAGTGTCACCGGCGTGGGTGGCAAGGATTCGACTTGCCACCACCTTCCTCTACTATGCTTCACTTCGTTCAGGTTTTTCTGCCGTCTCCTTCTGCTCTTCTTCCCTGACCGCTGTAGCAGATCAAAGACCGTTCCTCTTTTCCTCACCGGCATCGATTGCGTGGGGTAGAGCTGATCCTTTCTTCTATCCATGCACTGTTGTTGGTATTGCCATCGAGTCCCTCATTCATCGTCTTCCTCTGTTTCAAGTGCGTATGAGCTTCTCCCTTCTTGTTTGTTGTCTTTGTGCGTGTAATTCAATGATGAAGATTATGATATTTTTGTTTCTTTTATTCTGTTATGCTGTGCTGGTATGCTCAAATAGAGAAGGAGGGATTTGGACAAGTTGAAATTTTTAGATTATTGGAGCTAAATGAAGTAGTCTAGATTTGAATTTTAACTAGCTTATTTTGATTTGGTTAAAAGAATGAAACTTACGAAGCATAATTAATCTAAATATTAATATGGGGAAATTTTGGAAAGGAAATTAAGCAAGAGGCTTGGTATTTGTTTGAAGTTTGATGCATATGAGATGTTTGATAAAATGGAGAATTTTTTTTGAATATGCATCCATAACATTGTTATTGGTTTTGGCATTATTTATTATAAAAAATAAATTGATTTTTTTTTGAAGGAATATATTTAAGAAGTTATTGGGGTCTAATTTGAGTTTTGAATTCTTAAAGATTTTATGGCGGATAATATATAAGATATGTTAATGTTTCGGAAGTTATATTTGGATGTTGGAAATTGTTGGGCAAGAGAATTAAAGATTACAAAGTTCTATTGTATAGTTTAGAATGTTACACATTAGATGTAGGGCATAAAGCTTAGGAAGCGATTAAATTTTAAGTGAGTAGTTAACTTTGGCTTGAGTGTTTTGAATAAACTTTTATGTGTGAATTGTGGTCTAAAAACTTCAAAGTTATTATAGTTAATTTTGGTTGAGTAGGCTCTCTTGGAAAGGAAATTGTTGATTCAAAAGTAAAGTATATTAAGATCTTATTATGTTTTATAAGGTGTTTGTAAGATGGGCAGCTCGATTGGAGTATAAGAAGTGAGTTTGAGCTTTGAATGTATTACAGGTAAGTGGATAACGTCCCAATCAATTATGTATTTAAAAATTTTCTTTTATCAACTATTATTTTCAATAATTTAAAGTCATTAATATATGCCACTCTAGCAATGATTAATGTTGTTGATTAAGTTTTTTAGCTCTTGAAGTTATTATGATTTATACTTATAAGATTGGCAGAAATGCATTTATAAATTCTAGTACTCTTTTGTTCAATAGACAATCATGAAAATGGGTGAAGAAATTTATGGAATGTTAGTTGTGAATCTTCATATTTTAAAGGATTGATATTTTAAACAGTTCATGAAAGTTTGATATTGAGAAGAGAAAAGTTTATTTTAAAAGTGATGATTTTCTTGTATGTTTGAAAATGAATTTCAAGGGGACTTTATACAGAACACTGGTTGCTAACGGCAGTTCCGTTAACCCTTGGTGCGCCATGGTACATCTAGTTAGTAGGGTGTTTATAGGAGGTGCTAGCCTCGTGCAATGGCCAACGCACGTGGAACGGAGGGATAGTTAATCGTGAGCATCGTACTCACGTTTGATTTCGTGGCTCCAAGCCACGTTTGGTTAACATTACCCTCGTGGACTGTGTGTCCACATTTGTTTTGTGGTTTTGGCTGCGTTTGGTTACTTATTCTCGTGGATTGTGTGTCTACATTTGTATTTGTAGCATAAGCCGCGTTCGATTATTTACCCTCGTGGATGTGTGTTCACATTTGTTTATTGTTCTGATAAGTCCCTAAAATTATGAATTTGATTATTTGGTGATTTTATATCCCATTGGTCTTTATTTAGTAAACTGTTTACAAATGTTTATATTATTTATGTGTTTTCTTAAAATCAAGTGGTATTTGTTATGATAGTTTAATGATTTAAGATTTTATTTTAAAATTTTATATAGCCATTTTATTTTGAAGTTTATTAATTTTTTATGGAAATTGTTGTCTATTTAACTTACATATTATTTCAAACCTTTCTTTTTATTCATATTTCATTATTTATTGTTAGGACGTTATTCACTGGAAAGTATTTTATTTGGCCTCAGATACCATAGCTGATTTCATACTCATTGCTGATCTCTGATGAGCTTGTTGCTGAATTGATTAGAAGATTACTTTTGAGAATATCATCTTATTCATGTAAAATTTGAAAACTTATGTAGGATCTTTTGGAAGTTTGATTTAGAGTGCTCCACATCAACTATAGTTAGGGTCTTGATTTTTTTTATGTTAATTACTTGATGTTGTGAGAAACAAAGCTCTATTGTTGGATATATGATGTAAACTTTTTGGTGTAGAAATTTCGGAGGACTTTACCTTTAGGGGAGGTGCTGCAGAAATTAAAAAAAAAAAAAGAAAGTTTGATATTTTAATTTATGTGAAAAGTAAAATTTATTACATTAATTCAAAAATTTTTTTAACTGAAGCTCTAGAGAATGTGAATTTATACATATATCGCATGTTGATCACGTTAAAATTTTAGGACGTGAAAGTCCACTCTCTTTGCCATAAAGATAGGACAAGGAGTATTTATTTTATTGTTGTGTCTATGCCCCCCCACCTGTTTTCTTTGTAATTATAAAAAGGCTAAGTGTACCATGGTTAACTCTGAAACCTTGGTTCTGATATCCAAAAATGATATAAAACTCAAGAAAGAGAGAAAAATTAAACACTCTCACTTTTGAAAAAGGAAATCTCTTAATTATTTTCTAGCTTTCTTTAGAATGTCACACTAGGGCCCTATGTATACTAGCCTGGACAGTGAGTTCCTCCAGACAAAGCCTTAAATGAAATTACAGAAAATTAAAGGGTTTAATGATTATTATTGGAAGTATTTACGTGATTGAGCGGGATTTTAAAAAGCACAGCACGTATTGGATGAGTCATCATCGGGCCTGCGATGCCTTCGGTATCCATTTCTGAACCAGACACATACAGTCTATTGAGTCACAGGTCAACAGAAAGCGATCAGAGGCAAGCTCAACAAACCAGCTAGATTCAAAATTAAAGGGTGATTATGGAGCACGAATGCATAGTTATGGAGCGAATTGATACAGTACTGAAGGTGGCAACTGAAGGGATGCCTAATTCTACGTTTCATGAATATTGTTTGTCCACTCACCCACCGTTAATGAATCATTAACATATTAACTAGAAATATATAATAATATCTATAGTAATGCAATGAACAGTTAAATTTGTAAGGGTGACTATACACAGAATGTGGCTAGAATAGAAATTTGTAATGTAAATCATATGAATTAAAACTCTGCATCAAGAAATGTGGGTAATTCAAATGATCTCAATCTTAATTAATTTGCCGTCATAAGCTAATTAAGGAAAACTGAAACCATTACAAAAGAGTCCAATGATAAGTCATTCAAGTGTCTTGTAAAGGAGAGGGCGATTACGAAGATGAAGAGAGGGAGGCAGCAAAAGTGAAGAGATTATTTCAACACAAAAGCCTCGTCAATCGGCCATGGAAGATCTCTTCTTTGATCATATGTATTTTTTTTTTTTGGATATATATAAGAAAAACCAAAAACCGACCCTACGTCCTGCTAAGGCGTTACTCTTGGGATAGTCTCATTCATCAGCATTATATGAAGTTCTTGAGAGCCTGAAGAATAGCATGTCTAGGTATTGTGTCCAATTAGTCGGTTGTCTTCAGAAAATTAGCTCGTTCCCCACGCATTCCAAAGCCACTAATGGATGATAGTAAACACCGCCGCCCAATCCATATTCACATTATTAACCCCTGAGCGAATATTCCATTGAACTGACTCATTCAAAGGTAAATGGAAAAACTTATAACCAGGCATGAAGGTTTAAGATCTTATGCCACATTCGTTTTGTATCTTGACAGTCTCAAAGAACGTGGAGAATATCGTCTAGCCCAAGATGACAAACTAACATAGGCATCATCATCACAAATTCCTCGCTTCTTTCGCGATATATTTATAAGGAGGCTATTTTGTGAAACCAGACCCAATAATGATTTACATCTCTCCAGGGCTTTAATCTTCCAATAGTTTCTCAAAACAATTCGTAGTAGACTCAAATGTTGAAATCACGTCATAAGTAGACTTAACTGAAAACTCACCACTTTTCTCCCATTTCCACTCACGTCATCGCCTCTACTATTACGCTCTAGTCCTAATTGTACCAATTTATAGGAGGCTTTTATTCCTGCCCAAACATTAAACCTTGAACATTTGGCATCGATTTGTGGGATTACATCATCCCTATATTTATACTTATTTCTAATCACCTTAACCACAAGTCATCTTTTTTTCGAATGAGGCCCCACCCAAGTTTCATAAGGAGAGCTAAATTTTGATCCTTCATATGTCTTAAACCCAAACCCAAACTCCTTTCTTCTTTACAAAACACACCTTATACTACACGACTAGGTGAATTTTATGTTTCCCAGAAGAACTACCCCATAAGAAGCTTCGGTTACATTTGTCTAGAGTCTCGCATGTCGTATTTGAAAGAAGAGAGGTTTGCATAACATAACTAAGGATAGCCGATGTGACTATGGAAACTAGAATCGTGCGCCCAGTAAGAGAAAGTGAAGATGGGTTTCACTTACTTAACCTGTCCTTCACTTTTTCCACTGTCTCTCTAAACATGTCTTTATTCATCCTTTGATGAATGAAAGGCACTCCTAAACATTTACCATTTATTCACCCTCTGACTTTGTCTCCTCTCACCTCTCTATCAATTAGTAAGATTGATTATATGGAACTATCCTTATTATTATTATCATGATGACTTGTTGTCGCACTCGGAAATGCGACGCGGACAACGCGAGAGCGAAAGTTCCGACCTTCGGATGGAAGACCGAAAAATGGGAGTCGCCACCAAGATTTTGAGGAAAATCTCGGGAAATCGTTTAAAGAAGGATAAGGATAGTCTTCGAGAGTTGGTTGAGTGTGGAGAAGGTGTTAGGCACCCCACAACACCCGTTCGTGAGAACGGTTACCTAAAGTTTGTTGTGATATATTAATATAGTTTTAAAATTATTTTAATTATCCCTTTTTATATTTATGTATTTGATATAAAAAATGATAAGAATTAAGCGAGAAATATTTATTTATTTACGGGGAGAACTTGACTCAGAATCTGACTCTGAGGCCTACGCACCCTGTGATGGGGATCAAAGTCCACGTAATTCAGGTTTCAAAAATTTGTTAGTGCAAATATATTTTTTTTGAAGAAAAAAATTAATTAGAAATAATTCACCATTTTACAAATAAAACAATTTCTAAAATTTTTGATATGTGTGTTTTAAATTGCAGCAAAAGTAATTTAATTTCAATTATTTTCTTAATTTTTGAATTTTTGGAAAAGAAAAGGATTTAAAATTATTTTTTTATATTTTACGATTGAGAATTTAATCACAGTTCCTGTAGAGCCTTATTGGCTCATATGATAATGCAGTCATTCTAAATATCTGCAGAGATTTAAAATCTCTCACAATAAAAGAATTAATTTATTTATATATTAGTAATAATTTATTCAAGCATGCATATATATGTTTTTTAGAGAATTTTAATCATCATACCTGCATAGTCTTATTGGCTCATACGGTAATATGATTATCCTAATTATCTGCGGAGATTTTAAAATCTCACACGATAAAGGAATTAAATTTATTTAAATACATTTTTAATGTAATTAATTATATAATTTATATATACACACACACACATATTAAAAACTTAATCGTTATATCTGTAGAGTTTTATTGACTCATACAATAATATGATTATTTTAAAAGTCTACAGAGATTCAAAAATCTCACATGAAACTTAATAAAATTATTAATTTGGATTATAAAAGGAGAATTAATTTTAATATATACATTTTGCTCTCATATTTGTGAAATCTTATTAATTTACACGACATGAGATCATTTTAAATGCCTGCGAAAATTTTTAAAATTTCTCACAACAAATAAGTAACAAACAAATATATACTCTCTTATTTTTTATTGGATTTCAATATAAAGTTCAAAATACCTAAAAATGGAACTCCCTTTTGGTGATGACATAATGCGCGTGCAAATAGATAAAAAGGTAGAGAATCATGTTAAGGCATTACAAAAGAGAGAAGGGCCCTCTATCAATATAAGAATCAACGCCAATCCACCATATATCCACATATCCTTTTAGGCTAAAAACATATTCAAAAATCATGTCTAATAATCCCACTAATTTTTTTATTATCTGAGATAAAATTATAATAAGGTTATGCTCAAAATTCAATCAGGCTAGTAATGATAGCAAGTAAAAATTTTATTTGCAATTTCCTTGTCATTCTTCTTCACACTCTTGCATCCATCAAGCCATAGATGAACATATGTAAAATTTTGCAGTATATTCAGCACGGCAAGAAGCCTCCAGAAAAGCCAAATTCCATATCCAAAAAAAATTTCTAGTGACATGCAAGGATCTAAACGCTCAAAGAGGCACATGTCAACTTTTCTTTAGAAATTTTTTAGGGACCCCAACACTGATCAAAGTTTATACATATTTAAAATTTGTTTAGAAATGATGGACCGAACTCAAACGTAGAGCATTCCAAATT
>NW_026556900.1:0-30149 GCF_029017545.1 Prosopis cineraria
GTGTGTTGCACGAGTCCGCAAGAGTCCATTAAGTTGTGGTCGGATGATTGGTGTAAGCTATTGGCACATGTGGTTGAGTTGGAACACCCCATTTGTGAGATTTTGTGAAAAGTGGGTCAAAATGGATTTTGGTGTCCAACTTTTATAGAAAATGAGTTTGAGTGTGAAACTGGTGTATCTAGCAGAGTTAGGAGAAAGCTCTGTGTGTGTAGACACCTAAATCACCTCAATCAAACGTCGGACGGAGATTTGGGACGCGTCGAAATTTGCTCCTCGTGTTATCAAATGACAGCACTGATCTGTGAAATTTGTGCAATGCGTCACGATGCATGGCACCTCACCGCTGTGGTGTGTGGCACAGAGGAGACACGTCATAGCGCACAACCGTTAAGCAGGCGCGGTGCATATGTCATTTTCTGTACTAAATCTGTTTTCTAAGTTTTTAAAACTCATTATTTGGGTCTCAATTGAGTCCAAGCTTCCGCTTTGTCTCTTAAAACTCTAATTTAGAGTCCTTAAATCATGTTTGAGATTTGAATTGTCAAAAATTGAGATTTTTTAAAATAATTTTTGGGGAAATTCTCTTTTTAAAACCTATAATTTGGTAATCCTTGAGGATAAAACCTTGGATTATCATGCGATTGGAGTTAATTGTGGTTTAATCTTAGAGAGGTTACATACTTCTAGAGAAGATTTTGGCTACGGCAAATCCCTTTTAGCTGTGGCCAAATGGTCTCCGTCATCTTTTTGGTTGCGACTAACAATCCATAAGCTGCAGCTAAAGATACAATAGCACCTATCATGATAACTACCAATCCCTAACTTTGATGCGCATAACTTTTGACTCAGATCTCTGACTGAGGTGATTCAAGTGCTCACATATCAAAAATTTCATAATCTAGCTAATAGTTTTAGTTTCACGTCAATCCGATATCAAATGAAGAATCTAGTCCCCAGGATCATAATTTCACATGTGCCTCTAAATCATCAACCGAGTGTTTCAAATCTCAAACCATAAAGCCATTAGCCCACCTAAGAGCTTGAACCATACTCAATAAGTCCTAGTACACTTATCCAATGGTCACACGCATCAAATAACTCTTTATATGAGAATTGACCGCCCAATTACCATAAAGCACATAAAAGGTGTGAAAATGCTATTATTTGCATTCAAGCTAAATAATCACCCAAAATATGTAAAACTCCTCTAACTTGTCAAGATATACTTGTTTAAACTATCTTGACATACTGCCATAGTCAGACTAGGGGTTGGACCCTTCTATGGCCAAGACAATCTAAAAATGACTAAATTCAATGTTTAAGGTTACAAATGTAAGTAAAATATAAATAAACATAAGTCAATATAAAAGACTCCTAGTTGAAAAATATTATATTCAAATACACATAGAAGATAAACCTAGAGACATTACAATGCTTACTTGGTCTATAGCTTCATAGGCCTCCCTCTTTTCCTCTTAGCTTAATCCTTGCCTGTAACATTAAACTACGAGAGTGAAATAAACATTTCAGTAACCAAGTAATTTAATCAAGCATATTAAAGTGTGGCAATCATAATAATTAAGCATTTAATATCACATAAGGCAAACAAACATTATTCATGATGCATCTTTATATGTGTTTCGCATGATGAAATGCAACTGCTTATACCACTCCTTATATCATCTGACCAAATCCATGGACTATTATCTCATATATTAGCCTATATAACTAGACTAGCCCTACTCTCCAATTATGAAGGTTCACCCGGCAAAGGCTTCCACACTCACTCTCAAACCATGGATTCCCTCTACTTAAATTTTAGGGTGTCATAAGTGCTCGACCTACACCGTCCAATCTAGGATCAGTGATACTAAGCATCATGCCTGACCCATGCCACAACCATAGATTGTAGGCAATAATAAAAGCCATAAAGTAATGAAGTATGTCAAACTACTATTTGCAGACTTAGTTGAGGTTATTACTATATATGGATTTTCTATCATAATCCCTCTATAATGTTAGGGTGAACTCCACCCATTATGATCATGCAAGCTCAATCAACCGCAAATTAAACTCATGCATATCATAGTAATTTATCCTCCTCATAATTTTCCAAGACTTGCATGCTTATCTCAATTCTTCAAATATCATCAATTATAATCACTCATCATGCTAACAGGCATTCATGTCATAAACACTCTAAGCTTAACATTTCATATTCCAATATCATATAGCATCTATGTAAATATAATCACCTAGCACTTCATCACAATGAGCTATGTTTCATATTTGGGTAATTGTTCAAAATCAACAATTTATCTATAAGCTCATTTCAAGCCATCCATAATCTACTTAAAGTGAAAATGCAAACATAATGATATACTATAATTAAATTCCTAGTTATCTCAACTCTTGATTTACTAATCAAGAGTAATACTAAACGAAGCCTCTAATAAACTCAATAGTTACCAATAATGGTTAATTTACAATCAAACACTTCAATAGTCATTAATGACTAATTATCCCTAATTAACTCTAATCAAAGCCTAAACCCAAAAATTCAATTATGGTCATCTACTATAACCAAATCCATTATAGGTTCCATTAGTTCACTTAGACTCCTATTAAACTAATCAACACCATTAATAACTATAACCTTTTTAGCTCAACTAATTAGCTTTAGGGTTTATTTCAAACCTCATTTTAAAATCTTAAAACTTTGTTAGAATTTTAATCTAAAGGTTAGACACTAAATAAACATCCAAATCAGAATTCTAGGCAAAATCATAACCCCTTTTTGGATTCCCAAAGAACTCCTAAAAAAAACAATGATAAAAATGCACAAGCGAAGAGGTTGTAAGCACTTACCCAAGTGACGAGAAGCTTTAATAGACTCATTGAATGCCCACAATAAACTTTAGCAGAGCTTTCCTTTACCTTCAGACTCCCACTTAACTCTCTAATTTTTTGAGCTGAAATGCAGATTTGGAATCTTAAAAATTGAGTTTTGGCTATGGCTATAAGAGACTTTTGGCTACGGCTAAAGAACAAAAATTAATGTTCCAAATATAGTTCATCTAATTGGGCCCACATGTGACCCAATACCACTTAGGGTCCAATTCTAAGTACTAATTAGGGTTCGATAGACTCATTAGCCATTTGTACATTATCTTTTAATCTAAGTTAGCTCTCAATTATCTAATTTGTCCTTAATAACCCAATTAACCTTAAGTTAATTTTTCCAAGATGTTATAACATGCATTTGTATAGGTTAGATTAACCTTAGTTACCAAGTGGTTGTATTCACCCCTTTTTCTTCAATATTATAGAAACTAGCTCATCAAAGCAAGACAAGGGAAATAGTCAGAGGCTTAGGATTTCTATCCTACATTTGTAAGCCTTATTTATTTAAGAGTTTATATGTATAATTTATCTTGATAATGCCAATTAGCAGATTGCATGTTTTTGCTTGCTTGCATTATTTGACTCTTGAGCTAAGTTATGTATTTTGAGCCCTAGGTTGTATGTGAATTAAATATGAAATATAAATAGAGCCAAAATACTTGTGCAAATAAGAAGTGAGTATATTTGTGAATGATAGTGATTTAGAGGTGGATTACATAATTGAGACTCCCCCTATCATTTTTGAAATTAAGGGGTTGAGCATTGAAAATGTGTTGTACATGTTATTAGAGTGTTGTGATGTGTTGCATAGGTCTTGTTAAATCTATTGAGTGTGGTCTAGGGGTAGTTGTAAGCTTATGGCACTTGGTTGTGATTTTGAATAACCTAGTTATATTTTGAAAGCATAAATAGGTAAGTTTGCATTTTGGTGTTCAACTTTTAATTGATAAATTATTTGAATGTAAAAACTATTACTATTAGCTAGAGCTTGGGAAAGCTTTTCATAGATATCTAGATCATCTTAATTGAACGTCGAATGAAGAAATGGGGTGCATCAAAATTTTGGCCAGAAAATTTGTCATGACAACTTTTTGTTGTCATAGGTTTCTGCATTTTATGTCATAGTATAAAATTTTATGCTACACAGTAATACCCATTGGAATAATAAACTAATAAACTGATAATATTAATAAATATGAGTAAATATCAATTTGTTCATATGTTTTTATGTGTTAAAAAATAATAATAAACTAATAAATTGATATTATTTTTCATTAGAAAATAAATTGATGTTATTAATAATATTTATTAATATTTTTATGTTTATTAAAAAAATAGAAGATATCCAAAATGGTTACGTTTGATGTATTTCATGTTTAAATTGATCCTAATTTAAATTGAAAGGATTTATGTACAAAATATGCAAAATAAATTTAATGTGTAACTCTCCATATTTCATAATTAAATAAATATTAATTATTCATATAGTTTCATACTACTTAATAAGCATAAATACTCTGGAAAAAAAAAAACATAAATATTAACTAGACCTATTTGTTCAAGAGACTTCATAGCACCAAAAAAAAAAAAAAAACATTATCCACTTCTAATCCACCTAATACAATCATTCATAGATCATTTCTAGTTTTTCTTCCTCTAGCAAGCTTCCGAAGGCAACCAACAATGCATCATCTGCAAGTATCTTTCGATATGCCACACATCTTTCTTGTGGAGTTATACCTTTCAACTTAGCCATCTCAAAAAATAGAGAAGCTTTTTTTACATCTAAAATTGCTTCACAAGTTATCTTCTCTGTAACAGCTTGAATCTGATTACCCATAGTGGTAACCATCTCCCTCAATGGTCCAACCACAAACTCATCCCTATCACGATTGTTCCTTCTCCTCTTCTTTGAGCTCAACACCTCATTTTATTGTTGTGCATTTGATTTACCAATTTAAGGCATACTTAATATAATAAGGATAGTCATTGTTTAAACAAATCTAAGAAAAAAAATCCAATTTAAGGCCTATTCATCTATGACTTCTACGCCTTAAGAATTTAGTAAACATATCATTTCCTAATGTCTCTCTAAAATTACTCCATGCATTAGAAGTTTCCATTGTTTGAATGGGATCGATATCTCCTTAGGCATTTTTTGTAAGCACGTCATTGAATTTTGCATCTGGTGGATTAAAACCATCTTGCCAAAGTATGTTGTGCAATAAACAACATGATATGATAACCATATTGACAGGATAAAAGGATGGACTTCGAAGAATGGCCATTTGCAACTTCAACATTCCAAAGCATCTCTCAATAACATTCTGAGCTAAAGAATGTCTTATATTAAAACATTCATGAGGTGTTACTAGTAGTCATCCATCTCTCCATTCACCTTTGACCTTTAAATAGTGCTAGAAATCCTTCACAGTTAGTAAACCCACCATCCACAAATAATATTGTCCTATAATAAAACAAAATACACATTTTAGTCACTACATTGATTTTGAAGATGCAATTTTAAATTGTGTTGAATATTTACCATGTGGGACTTTCAATCCATGTCTCCTTGTTATAGCATCACGTAAAACTCATCCATCAGCTGCAGAGCCTTCCCAACTAGGTAATACATAAATAAATTGACCATCTTGAGAGTACACCCCAACACATTAGTAGTGATTTCGCCTTTTTGACTTCTATATTGAGCTTTGTTTACCATTGGAACCTTTATTTTTATGAGTGTTCCATCGCTCCAAGACAATTCTAAATACAACATAAAAACATACATAAAATACATACACATTAAATTAAATTGACTACAAGAATAGTAGAACATATACATTATCTTAAACTACTTCCATCTATCATCTTCTAAGTTATCTGAAATAGGCTCTGATTTTTCCCACAAACCTCTTCCTAAACGCATCATTGCTTTTAACACATTATTGAAGCACCTACTGATAGTTTCTCCAAATCTTCCAAAATAAAATTGTATAACTCTATTCATCACATGATGTGCAAGAATATGCAAGAACATTGCTACTTGTTCATCAATTAGCATATTTCTTGTAGGCTTTAAACCTCCAATGCTTTCAAGCATTTGACATAATCTATCATATGTTATCCTATGCATTTTAAGTTGGTTATAGCAAGTACCATCACTGCTATAAACCAAACTTCGAATATGAGCTCTTTTAATATAAAAGATTAAATTATAAGAAATATGACTTATACGGTGCTTTCGCATAGTCATTGTTATACATATAATTATGAAACATTGATATATTATGTTCACAATTAGCCACCACCCCAACAACTTCGGAACAATTGTTCTTCTTGGAGGAACCATGATAGTAGTGTTCAAATGATACAATAGAGCCCAATTGCAATAGTGATAAGTACACCATCTATAAAAGGGAAAATCTATAAAAAAAAAACAGCAACAATGTGACAAACAAGCAAAAACAGAAATAATTTTATTTAAAAAAAAGATTCAAGAGGAGTGGCAAAAGTATGTCTCTTGAATTGCAATATTTGTTTATCTCTATCACCTAGATTTTGTTATCACTCAACAATTGCGAATATATATTAAAATATAAAAGTTTTAACAAAATATTATAAACCATTGATCCCATTAAAAAAGTAGCAAAAGAAAAAAAATGAGAAAAGTCCTTAAATGGTGTCCTTGTCATTTTTATATAATATATCTTTTATGATGATGTGCTTTTTATATGACAAGAAAAAGTCTTGATTTTTTTTTTAAACTATACAAGAGGTGAACAATCAGAAGAACAACTCGCACAAAAAGTTGTGCAAAAAAGCACAGCAAAAACAAGAAAGTCGCACAATGATGTAAAAAATAAATTAGACAACACCAAAGAAAGGAGAAGGAAAAAAAAACCAAAAAGTCTGCACAATCGTCTCTCTCTCTTTCTCTTGTAGTCACAGTATTCATCTTGTGCCGTCAGAGTATATGGTGCTTTTATTTTTAGGTTATGATGAATAATTTTGAGTTTATGTAATTTTTATGAGGACAAGTTAGGAAGGAAAAAAAATATTTTAAGAAAATATTATTTCCATGGGGTCTTGGTTGGAACCTATTTTACACTCTCTGTCCTAAAATTAGGTTTCAAAGAATTGAAAATAATGCCAACCAAACTCAAGAAAATGTTTTTTATTTTTCCTTTTCCTTTTCTTGACTCTAGTTTGTTGCAAACAAAACGAGCCCTAATTTTTGAAAATAATTTTTAAAAAATAGAAAAATTTATCATTTGCTAATTTTTAGTTATTCATTAATCTCATGAGTTTAATTTGAGTTAATTCAACTTAGATTGTGAGTTATTTATTAAACATACTTTAAAGTACATACTTTTTGTACTTTAATTATATTTTCCATGAACTTTGGAAGTATATTATTTTTTTTTTGTAATCAAGAACTCCTAAAAAGCTTTTTGTAACTAAATTTATCTCCTAATCTTCCTTTTAATCACTTTAATTCACTTCACTGAATTTTTATAATTTACACCTAAGTTGGATAAATTCATAAGACACAAAGAATTATTTGTGCACAACTTATTATTTAATGAGTTCATTATATGTTTTAGGCCATGGGAAACTCTTAGATGATGATGGCAACCCCTTGCATGAAAATGGAGCCCTTGGGTGAGCAATATTGATGATCAAAAGGTCACAAATGACTGATGAAATCTCAAGAAAGCATAAGAATAGTCATGACAATTTTATCTTTCAAAATTAATTCCTTTTTTCCTTATTTTTAGTATGCATTTTTCCATCATCCCCATCATGTTATTTTCAAATTTCTCCATCCATTTTCATATGATTAAATGCCTTTTATTTCCATTTATTACCATTTAAATAATTTATTTCCAAAATTTCATGCACTGTATGTAATCTCCTTCCATATCCGCTCGATATAGATCACTGAATCACCACATCAATTAATAATCAAATATTTTGTTTGAAAAGTTTTGGCCAAAGACTCATTTTGCAAAATTATCAAAATCATAATATCTCTGAATAACACGTAGTGGACACAACCTATAAGTACTCATATCACAATTGCATGCATTTAAAATCACAAAATCAAGTTGGAAAAATGGGCTATGCATTACGACATGTAGTACGTGTGCCACGGCATGTGGCACAAAGCCACACGCTTAAAATTTATGTGAATTGCACTGTGGCATGAGACTCCATGAGCCACAGTGCACCAATCCAAAATTTCTGCTATCATTTTAATAGCAAAACTTTTGGCATGCGTTGTTTCACATACAACATCCGATCAGAGTGATTCAAGCATTCACAATAAGCTTATCTCATAAGCTAGCTAATGAAACAGATTTGTACACAATCTAATGGTCTAATTAAAATTTAGACACTCGAGTCAAAAAGTCACTTTTTTTAAAAAAAATTTGCACATCCAAGCACTCAAATTGATCCTTTTCTCTCATTAGATCACACGAGGTCTTGAATTAAGTGCAAAAGAACCTATTACACCTGATTAACCACATAGATTACAATTATACACATATATCAAAATTTGCCCCCTTAATGATCAATTTTCCACATTTATCAACTCTTCACAATTTAACACACTTTGGCTCACTTGGCCTTTTTCTCATCAAAACAACATTTATCCATATTCATAACATAATTACAACTCAATCTTAGCTCCAAATTACTTATTTCATTATAATTTTCACACATGGGCTAAGATTCACCAAACTCATAACATTTCCAACACTAACACACTTAAATCATAGTCCTTAATTCATTTCACCACATAAATACACAATTAGACTAAGATTTACAAAATTACTACTCAAAACATGTATGCAATCCTATGACAACTTATATACATACATATACACGAGTTCTCGGTTCATTACATAAACTTAGAGGTTTCACTCGGCTTTAACAACTCTAAGTTGACTTAGACTCTTTTCCTTTGCCTTGATCACTGCTCTATCCTGTAAAAATGTAACCATGGGAGTGAGATAAAAATTTCAGTAACAAAGTAACTCACTCCAATTGACTATTGATGAAACTATATGAAAGTAAAGCATAACATACTCTTATTCATAATATAATCAAATGTTTCATTTTAAATATCACTTATATCAATCATTTCATCACTTTTACACTTGTTTCACCACTTTTCTCCACTTTTCCACTAATACAGCATATAGCATTATATAGTATGATCACTACCAATCGAACCTCTAAATCAAACAGACGTGAAACCATAGGCTCGCCTTAGACCAATGTATACGCTCATCGGCCCTGAGCTCACCTTTAGTGGGAGAATCACCTAGCCAAAGGTGTTCTATCTCACTTCTGAACTATAGTTTCCCCTAATACACACAATGAGATGTCGTTAATTCTAACACCATATCTCATAGACACTAAGGAGTCTAAATCTCCAACACCACACCTTAATAGGTACTAAGGAGATCATCTTTAACACTGCATTTGAAAGGAACTATGGAGTTATAATTTTTCAACACTATACCCCATCAAACACTAAGGAGAATAAGCTATATGGTCCTATCTCCATCTCTCTACTTGGGTGAACTCTCACCCTATGATCATGCTTTTTGAACCATTCAAAGCCATATATATCCACATTACATAGCATATATTTTTATAAAGTATGAAATCACATGTTCTTACTCATTTCTTTGCTCAAAAGCTGTTTTCATGCAACATTCATGCAATGCTATAAAACATGCTTAGTTCAAAATAATTCCATGTACTACATAGTATACTCACATATAGTTATAACAAATAGTCAAACAAAGAAAATTATTTAGTTACTTCAACCCTTCTGTCACTAGAAAGGTTATCTGAGGATTTCTATGACCACTATAACTAATCACAAGCTTCCTTTCTCTACTCACGCACTCAAAATGCCAATTTAAATATATTGGCAAAATTTAGTCATTTGGTCTAATTTGACCAAAAACACATATTTACTACTTATGGCTATATTTAGCTATATATTCTTTTCCATTTATCCATTCTATGTCCATTACTACTCGATTATCACTTCGCATCACCTCAACTAGTCTTATCTCACTCAAACAGAATTTCTACCCTAAAAACCTCTTGATTTAGGGCCAAATTGAGCCTATAGGTTTAAAGCTCTATCGTTTAGCTTTAAACCAATCAAAAGCTCTAATTTAACTCCTGAGAACCTTTTTTATTACTATTAGACAAGAATTAAACCCCTAAAACTTCACTGATTCAATTTCTCTATAAGTCATATTTAGAGAAATTGGGTAGAATAAAGGTAAGAGTTATACATAGCGTACCCACTAAGTTATTGATCAAAAGCATCTTCCAATGACTTGAAATGGATTGCCCTAGCACATTAGCCCTTCTCCTCTTTTCCTCTCATGCATTTTTTTTTTTCCCTTCTAAAAATCACCTAAAATTTATGATTTAAGAGGTCATTTTCCAGTCCATGCATCCCAGTGCATGCAGCACAAGCCGTGGTGTATGGCACAGTGAGAATAATTCTCACCACGTGCACTTGCTTCAATTAAAAATGGAATCCTTCTACCCGTACCTATTCATTTAACATCTAAATGAGTCAAATCATCAAGTAATCATCTAAATCTCTAATCCCACACTAACTATCACTTTATCCCTTATTTACAGCTAATCACTAGATTAAGAAATTCAAGATGTTACACCATGGCATTTTGATACATGCGTTGCAGCGCGCACACCAGAGTCTGCTGTCAAATAGCAATTCCTAGTGTAAACTTTAAATGTGTACTATTTTCTCATCTGATGCCCAATTGGAATTATTTAAGCACCTATACGAAACTTGTTTGACATTTTAACAATGACACTTGTTTCATTTAAATCTGATACTCCATTTAAAAGTTGAACATTTAAGTGCATTTTGACCATTTTAAGTCAAAATTCACAACTTGAGCATCACCATTTAAAACCATAATTCATTAGCCACTTCTTAACCACATCTAAATGGATAATTTATACCTAATTGAATAGTTATATACTCAATATCACACGCATATGCATATCTAGTCGCTAAACTGCCCATTTCACATAAACTTGGGCATATTCACATTTTTCTCATTTCCAACATAATGGACCAAATTTCTCATTCTATTCTTTGTTCACATATACCTGTACTTAATCACTAGCCCACCATATTATATTTACATCAACACATACATATGTACCACAATGGGCTAGGATACCAAAAATCACCATACACACTAACATTCACATGCTTATGCATAATATTTTTTCTTAAGATAACTTATATACACATTCACAACTATTAACATGCATATTCATTACACCATCTTACAATGGGCTTTATAGAGAAATCTCTGTTCCCAGTGCAAATCCTTTCCCTTTGCACCGCCACTACCAAAACCTAAAAAATGAAAATAACCACAAGTGAGATCAAAATTTTAGTATCTAATATAGTTTATTTAATGTTTGTTATCGCAAATAAACATGCCAAAGTAATATAACAAAAACCAAAGTAAGGGTTTATATATCAAAAGCAAATATAGAATTTCTTCTTTTCAAAGTGTTTCAACACAATCACAACAATTGCATTATCATCTATCTACCAAGCCTCCAAAGCTCTTCGACATGAAACCATAGGCTATTCTGGATCAATCACATATTGACCGTAGCACATCTTCAGTGGTAGAAAACTCAATTAAAGGGATTCTATCTCACTTTTAGACTATAATTTCCCTCATTTCACACACTTGTGATAGAGGATGTTGGATTAAGTATTTTGATGATTACAAAATTAAGAGAAGAGGTATTTGTTATGTGTGTAAATATAAAGAATCATGGATGAAGATAAAACTTTAAGAGCATGAAGAATCAAAAGACAATGAAGAAGTTTAGGATAAGTTATTTAAATTCTCTTAGATACAATGTGAAAACTTAGAGAGCTTAATCACTTTTTATTATCATTAAATGAATGCATTATATGTCTCATTTATGTGCATTAAGACTTATCAAGTATGCTAAAGCTTGCAAACACTATATTTCTTATGTATTGATTTCCATAAAAGCTATTTGCATGGTGAGAGGTGATAGAACACATTTGTTACCCACTTTTATTTGTCAATTAGGACCATTTTATTAATGATTTATCACCTTCAAGTGCACACATTGCATTAGATTTGGAACTTTGCCTAAGTTTCTAAGATCAGTGCACTAGGGGCATTTTGGTCCAAAAAATGAACTTTTGAGAAAATGTACAAGAAAAATTGACAAAGTGCATTTTATGTCCAGTTGATGAATGGTGAAATTATATTTTTAAAATTCATTTTAGTTTGGGAGTAATTAAATAAAAAAGTCAACACTTTCTTAAGTGTCTTAGTTTGTCCTAGTTTTTGGTTTGCCTTTGTGTGAAAATTTTTATATAATTTTGTGCAGCCTGAAACTTGGTTAATTTAATAAATTCTCCCTTCTAATTATGAATTTAATTCTGGACATGAATTAGATTTTATTATATCATATGCTATTTAATTGAATTATGTGATTTATGTGACATAGGTGGCATGTGACTTGTGCATCAATTGGGCAATTGAGGTCAACACTCCTTGAGGACAATGGCTGATGGTTTGCACGTGAATTATGATTATTTTGAGGGATTAGATCAGCTAAAATGATGTGGATGACACATGGGAAATTAGGCACACATTGGAATCATCTACAAACCAATAGGAAGTTGCCACCTTGCAAGTGTGACAAGGCTCCCATTTACATTTTAATTTCTTTTTCCTTATTTTAATTAAGCTTCAGCTGATGGGAGACACCAAGGAGCACGCCATTTTAAGTCCCAAATGGGATCCAACACATATCTCATTCATCTTCCACATTCTCTCTCTCTTGTTCATAGTGTTCTTCATTTTCTCTCTTTTGTTCTTCATTTTCCAGCACCCTAACCTCCATTTTCAGCCACCAAACCTCCACAAAACTCATACCATTCTTCTCCTCTCTTCATTTTCGTTCCATCCCTTCCATTTTCACAAGGATTGAAGCTCATTTCCATCATTCAAGAGCTATGGAGTTTGGCCTTCACAAGCAATCACTAGGGTTCTTGAAGATGAAGATTGGCTAAGTTTCTTTGTGGAATCCTAGAGAGATGAAGATGGAGGATGAGTCTTGAGCTTCAAATTGGCTAAGTTCTTTTGTTTCCTATCCTCTTCTCTTTTTACTAGATGGTTAGATTCCTTAATCTAGGGTTTAATCATCTTAGCTTATAAATTCTAATTTGAATTTGATGTTGATGTAAAGAGAGAGGATTGTTTCATTTAATTTCTTCCTTGGACAGCCATGACTGAATTTTGCCACTCTTTGTTTGGCACATAATCTTGTGTTTTTCAATTAGTGAATTTCTTGTGTTAATATTGCATAATCTTGTGGTGTTAATGCTTGTGTTGTTGAGTAGCTTGACATAATCTTGTGGTTGCTCAATTTATGTGTTTGACCATGGCTGTTGAGAGAGGATTTTGAGTGAATCACTTGGCTAATGTCTTCACCAATTGGTTAATTGAACTAGGGACTTTAATCTAAGACCTAGGGAGGTTAGCTAATTAGGTTAATTGGCTTAGGATAATTTTCTTAAGTCATGACAGCTTTAGTCAAGAGGAAAGGGAAGCTAAACTTAGCCTAATCATGAGAAGATAATGAGTCCAAAATCAACTAATCTCTAGGGTTCCATTATTGTAAAAAGGGAAGTTCATTTCACTCACTTTCACTAGCATTTTAATTACTTGCATATTAGGTAATTAGTTTAGATAATTAGCTAGATAACTAAATTCCTACAAACTTTGGTTGATTTATTTCACTAGATAACTTTCAATTAGACTTAAAACCATTCCTTGGGAGATGACCTAGGGTTGGCCCTATATTGCATTAGGGTTAGCTTTAGTGTAATTTTGAGGATAAGCGACTAATTTCCTATCAAAATTTTGGCGCCGTTGCCGGGGAATGGTTTAAGTTTAATTCTAAGGTTGTTTAGTACTTAATTTACATTTTTAGTGTTCCTGGAAAATTTTTTGAAAAATTATAAAAATTTGTTTTTTGTGTCTTGTTTAGTGTTTTTTGTGTGTTTTGAGTGTTTTTATTCTGTTTTGAAAAAGAAAAAAAAATTTAGTGCAATTTTCGTTGGTTTGGTGTAGAGCTGAAAATACTCTGTTTCTAGTGTCTCTGTCTGAAATTGAAAAATTAACTGGGAATGAGTCTGAGGGAATTTGAACGTGGAATTTATTTCATTGAAAGCTCTATATCCTAGCTTCACTTTAAAATTGGTTTGGTCAATTTTGGACGTGGGAAGTGTCCTGTGGAAATTTTACAATCTAACAAGGTCCAGGGAGCCATTACAGAGGATTCCCAAAACCCTGTTTCAACTTTGAGTTAGCATATCTTCTCTTTGTGCGTTCAAATTGATTGATTCCAGTTTCATTTTTCTTATCGCTGTCTTATCTTTGTTTCTTGTGTTTAGGATTTTCTTCAATTTTTCCATTTTCCTATTTGAAAGTTTGTTAGAAGCTCTGAAGGTCTTCTGGACGAAATCCTGTTTCTCCAGACTTGAGGACCAACTTGTGAAAAATTCTGGGAACGATTGGGAAGGATTTTTAATCTAAAAGTTTTATATAATTTTCCTGTATATCTCTTGTGTTTCTCATAAAAGTTTCAGGGGAATTTATCATGTGGATTTGCTGATAGAAAATTCACAAGTTCACTGTCTCCAGAGAGCCTACTGTGCGAATTCCAGAATTGCCAAAGCTTCTTGATTGAGCATTTCTAACTCTCTTTCTACTTGTTTGGTGTTATTTTTTTTTCATTTTGTTGCTATTGAGTTTAATAAAAAAAATAAAAAAAATTATTTCTCTTGCTTTTGTGTGTTTTGAATTGTTTCATGTTGATTTGCATTTTAGTTTAGTTTGTTCTTTGTTCTTAATTTTTTGAGCTTGATTAGTGCATGACCCGAAGAAAACATACCTCTTTTGTTGAATTAGATCCAGAAATTGAAAGAACTATTTCTAGATTGAGAAGATCACAACCTATTCTTGATTCTCATTTGGTTTGTAATTCAACAATGGAAGGTATCTTAGGACATGAGCATGTGCATAATGAGGGCCATGGGAATGGGAATGAGAATTTGCATGATGATGGCCATGTTAATAATGAATTTGAAGGCTTGCATAACCCTAGAGAGGAGAGGAGCATTAGGCAATTAACTCAACCTAATTGGCATGATAATCCTTATGGCTTATATGTTCCTCCTACTAATGTTCAATTTGAAATTAAATCCTCCTTGATTAATGCATTGCCTAAATTTCATGGGTTACCAGGAGAGGATTGTCATAGGTTTTTGCATACTCTCCTATTGGTTTGTGATACTATGAAGCCTATGCATGTAAATGTTGATGATGTTCAAGCTAAGGCTTTTGTATTTTCTCTTGAAGGTTTAGCAAAGGAGTGGTATTTCAACTACCCTTCTTATGTGAAAGTGAGCACATGGGCCGAGCTAAGAAGACTCTTCTTAGATAAATTCTTTCCAAATTCCAAGGTCACCAATTTGAGAAAGCAAATCTATGGGGTCCAACAAGGAGAGGATGAGAGTCTCTATGAGTATTGGACTAGATTCCAAGGCCTTTTGGCTAAATGCCCACACCATCAAATTTCTAGTGAGAATTTAGTCCAATATTTCTATGAGGGCTTGATTCCAAGAGACAAAGTTAACATTGATGCCGCTAGTGGTGGATGCTTGATTGACCTCACTTCCTTAAAGGCTTGGGAACTAATTGACAAGATGGCTTCAAGTGGTGCTCAATACTCTACAAGGGAAAAGAGAAATGTGAATATGGTAGGTTCCTCAGTTCTTAATGATTCATATGTGGACTTGCTAGCTGCCAAGATTGGGAGAATGTTGGCTCCACAAATATCTCAAGTGAGCAATGTAAGTACTTCTCAAGCACTTGTCCCTTATTCTTGTACTTTTTGTGACTCACCTATGCATGTAGAAAGCAATTGTCCTATTAAGTTTGAACAAGTAAATGCTATCTACAATGGAAAACAATCCTATGGTGGGAGGCAAGGGCAAGGAGCTTATTCTAATACTTACAACCCTTCATGGAGAGACCATCCTAATTTCTCCTATTCAAATCCAAATGTGGCTTTACAAGACAATCAACAAAGAGGATCCTATCAAAACACCTTTGGCCGTGACCCTCCACCTCATTTGTCTCAAGGTAGCTCTTCTCAAAGCTACAATCCAAGTGGTAATTCTCTTACACCTTCTTCTAATTCTTATAGTGATAGGAGGCTTGTTCCAATTGAGAGTTCTTCTAATTCAAACTCTTCTAATGATGTGAATGTGTTACGTAAGCAGTTGATTGAAATGAACTCTTTGTATAAAAACATGTATGATGGCTTAGGGAACAAGGTAGAGAGTATGGGTAACAAGTGTGAGAACATGAACTCTAAAATTGATGCCCTTACTTCTCAAATGAATATGCTTGCTAACCAATTAAGTGCAGCCAATGCTCAAGCCTCTACATTACCATCCAACACCGTTGCTAATCCTAAAGCTAATCTTAATGCTATCACATTGAGGAGTGGCAAGGAGTTGGGAGAAAGAGTACAAGAAGACAAAAGACAAGGGAAGGCCGAGAAGCCCTCTTTAAATTCTTCAATTGATGTTAATGTTTCTAGTTCTTCTTTTGCTCCTAATGATGCATCTTTTTGTAGAGATGATGAGGATGAAAACATTGAGGAGATCATATGTGAGCAACCACCATCTAAGGTGGAAAAGGGGACTATGGCCGAGTTGTTTAGTAAGGAAAAAGAGGGAGAGGCCGAGCAAAGTGAAACAAGAAAGGAGAGTTCAAGGAAGGAAGAAGGAAAGCAAAGTCAAGAGATTATGAAGAAGCTTCCTTTTCCACAAGCACAAGTGGTCCCTAAGCAAGTAAAGGGACAATTTGATCAAGAGGTATATGATTTCTTCCATAAGATTCATGTTAATGTACCCTTGATGGATGTAGTTAAGAACTTTCCTAAGTATGCCAAATTTTTGAAAGATTGTTGTACAAATAAAAGAAAATTTAGGCCTAATGCAAGGGTACAATTACCCTCATCTGTGAGTGCTATCATGAAGCCTCAACTCCCTATAAAATGTGAGGACCCCGGTTCCTTCACAATTCCATGCAAGATTGGCAACACACATTTTTCTCATGCATTGATAGACTTAGGTGCAGCCATTAATGTTATGCCTCTTTCAATTTATCATGCCTTGAGTCTTGATTGCATGCATAAGACACCTATGATATGCCAATTAGCGGATAGAAGTGTTAGAAGACCACATGGAGTAGTAGAAGACTTGTTGGTTTGTGTTAAAGGTCTATTATTTCCTGTGGATTTCTATGTGCTTGATATGTCAAAAGAAGGGAGTGGGGATGATATTTTGATTTTAGGAAGGCCATTTATGAGGACTGCCCGTACATTGATTGACATGGAAAAAGGTAGTTTGATTTTGAAATGTGGAGAGGATCATGTTATTTTTAATATATATGAAGCAATGAAACATCCTTTTGAGGATTATTCTTTGTTAGGTGTAAGTTCCATTGAGTTATTGCTTCATGATGCTTGTGAGTCTCACATGCTTGATTCTTTCTCACATGTTGATGATGATTTGTCTCTTGTTACTACTACATGTATTGATGGATGTAGTTGTCCTATTTGTTTAGAGATTGATGCATGCTTGAATGATGCAACTACTTCTTCTCATGATTTGTTTAAAATATCTCCTATGCTTGATCTTGAAATGCTTGAGAAGGGTATATCTTCTTGTGTTGTAGGTACTAAAGCCATTAAGGCCGAATCTATGAGTTTTTCTCCACTCGAGCTTGATGTTCTTAGGATTCCCAAGCTATTGGAGGAAAATTCTACACTTTCACATGTCAGGCCGTGGCTCAAGTCCAAGCACTTGAGGACAAGTTGCAAGAAAAGGGGGAGGCTGTAAAGAAAGAAGAGGAGAAATCAAAAACAAGTGAGAAGCCTAAAAGACAAGATAGTACCATGGAATATTCCACCAAATTAGACTTGAAGAAGCTCATTCCCTCTTGTGTAGAGCCACCTACCTTGGAGTTGAAGCCTTTACCATCCAATCTCAAGTATGCATATCTCATTGAGAATGAGAAGCTTCCGGTAATAATTTCTAACTCTTTATCTCTTGAGGAAGAAAATGCATTACTTGATGTGTTGAGAAAGAACATACATGCTATTGGTTGGACTTTGGCTGACATTCCTGGTATTGACCCTATTGTGTGCACACATAAAATTTTTCTTGAGGACAATGCTAAGCCCATTAGGCAACCACAAAGGAGACTTAACCCATTGATTTTAGATGTGGTAAAGAAAGAGGTTGTTAAGCTACTTAGTGCTGGGATCATCTATCCTATAGCTGACAGTGAGTGGGTGTCTCCAACCCAAGTTGTACCTAAGAAAGGGGGGATTACTGTGGTAAAAAATGAGAAAGGAGAGCTTGTTCCAACTAGAGTTCAAAATGCTTGGAGAGTGTGCATAGACTATAGGAAGCTCAATAATGTGACTAGGAAGGACCATTTTCCTTTGCCTTTTATTGATCAAATGCTTGAGAGATTGGCTTCCAAGTCCCATTATTGCTTCCTAGATGGGTTTAGTGGGTATTTTCAGATTCCTATAGCTCCTAGTGACCAAGATAAGACTACCTTTACATGCCCCTTTGGTACATTTGCCTATAGGAGGATGCCTTTTGGTCTTTGCAATGCACCTGGTACTTTTCAAAGATGCATGATGTCCATATTTTGTGATTTTATTGAACATTGCATGGAAGTCTTTATGGATGATTTTACTGTGTATGGTGAGTCCTTTGATTCATGCTTGCATTCTTTAGATAAAGTGCTTGGTAGGTGCATTGAAAAGAAGCTTGTGCTTAACTTTGAAAAATGCCATTTCATGGTAGATAAAGGAATTGTTTTAGGCCATTTGATTTCTTCCAATGGCATAGAGGTGGATAAGGCCAAAGTAGATGTGATTGCTTCTTTGCCATATCCTGTTTGTTTGAAAGATTTGAGATCATTTTTGGGACATGCAGGCTTTTATAGGAGATTTATAAAGGGGTTTAGTGAAATTGCTTTGCCTATGTCTAAACTCTTACAAAAAGATGTTGATTTTGTTTTTGATGATGCTTGCAAAAGGAGTTTTGACACTTTGAAAAGCATGCTCATTTCCCCTCCCATTCTTAAAGCCCCAAATTGGTCTTTACCTTTTGAGTTGTCATGTGATGCTTCTAATTTTGCTGTGGGAGCTATGCTTGGTCAAAGAGAGGGCAAGTTATCATATGTGATTGCTTATGCATCTAGGACCCTAGATTCAGCTCAGGTTAATTACACCACAACTGAGAAAGAGTTGTTTGCTATTGTTTTTGCACTTGATAAATTTAGATCATATCTTCTTAACTCTAAAGTTGTTGTGTACACTGACCATGCTGCTGTGAGGTACTTGTTTAAGAAGACAGATTCTAAGCCTCGCTTGATTCGATGGGTGATCTTAATGCAAGAATTTGATGTGGAGATAAGGGATAGGAGTGGTTCTACCAATCAAGTAGCGGATCATTTGTCTAGACTACCTCATTTAAAAGCTACTATGGTAAACTCTAACCCTACTATTCCTTGTGATTCATTTCCTGATGAGGCATTGTGTGCCATTTCATCTAAGCCTCCATGGTATGCCTCTTTTGCTAACTATATTGAGTGTAGAGTCTTGCCTCCTTGTGCTTCACGTTTTGCCATTGAAAAATTGAAAAGAGAGTCTAGATTTTACATTTGGGAACCACCTTTGATGTGGAAGATTTGTAGTGATAAAGTGATTAGGAGGTGTGTTGATGATGTTGATGTGCCTTCTGTTCTTGAATTTTGTCACTCTCATGCATGTGGTGGTCATTTTAGCTCAAATAAGACAGCTAGGAAGGTTTTAGATTGTGGATTGTATTGGCCTAGCTTGTTTAAAGACTCTTATGAATTTTGTAAAGCATGCTTGAAATGTCAAAAGGTTAGTAGTTGGGGTAAGAGACATGAAATGCCTCAACAACCCATTTTATTTTGTGAGATTTTTGATGTTTGGGGCATTGACTTCATGGGTCCCTTTCCACCATCCTTTAGTTTTGAGTACATATTACTTGGTGTTGATTATGTTTCAAAGTGGATTGAAGCCATTCCTACTAGAACTTGTGATGCTAAGATTGTTTTGAAGTTTCTCAAATCTAATATTTTTTGTAGGTATGGAGTTCCTAAGGCCTTGGTAAGTGACCAAGGATCCCACTTTTGCAATAAGATGATGAAGGCTCTCTTGGCTAAATATGGGGTGCATCACAAAATCTCTACACCATATCATCCCCAAACTAATGGCCAAGCCGAAGTATCAAATAGAGAAGTCAAGAAAATCCTAACCAAGGTGGTGAACACAAATAGGAAGGATTGGTCTTTACACTTGGAGGATGCTTTGTGGGCTTATCGGACCGCTTATAAGACTCCCATTGGCATGTCTCCTTTTCGATTGGTGTATGGAAAGGCTTGCCACCTCCCTGTGGAGATAGAGCATAGGGCCTATTGGGCCATCAAGAAACTAAACTTGGATTTCCATCTTTCGGCTAAGGAGAGATTTCTTCAAATGCAAGAACTTGAGGAGCTTAGGTTGGATGCCTATGAGTCTTCTAGAATCTATAAGGAGAAAACAAGGATCCTTCATGACAAGCTAATCTTGAGGAAAAAGTTCCAAGAAGGAGATCAAGTCCTCTTGTTCCAAACAAGGTTTATTCATAAGCATGCCAAGTTGAAGTCTAAGTGGGAGGGACCATATCTAGTGACCAAGGTGTTTCCCTATGGGGTTTTGCAACTCTTGAATAAAGCCACGGTTCCACTATGCAAATCAATGGTCACCTATGCAAGCTCTACAAAGATGCCAAATCACTTCAAAAGGAGGAGGACTTCTCTCAACATGTTTTTGAACCACCATGATAAGGTTGTATCTCTCTAACCTTGAGCTTTTACCTTCCTTTAATTGATATATTTAATGATAGTATAGTTCAAGTGTGGGGGAGATGAACCTAGTAGGAAAATTAGAGTTTATTTGCTTTATTTGACTTCTTTGTTTTGTGTTTTAGTTTGAAAAAAAAAATATCTACACCACACTTTTGTTATGCATTCATTATTGATCTCACCTTATTTTATCACTAGTCTATACATACATTAGGACAATGCATGATTTAAGTGTGGGGGAGAGAAATAAACATTTTGTTTTGTTTGTTTGGTTTTGTTTGGTTTTGCAAAAAAAAAATTCAAAAAAAAAATTTCTTTGTTTTGTTTGAGGTTACTTAATTACCTAGCTCTTGAATGGATATTTTGATTCTTGAGATGTGGTAATTTTTAGGATTGAATAGGTGTGAAGTGAACATTCTTTTACCTTGAATTAATGGATTAGAGTGGCATATTACCCATTTATGGAAGAGGCTAAACACTCATGTGTGATTAATTCCTTAGTGATGTTACCCTCTAGAATTTATTTCACTTCTTAATTAAGACCATATATCTTGCACTTGTTTGATAGGAGATGAGAGATGGCATTCATAAAAAATAGCCAAGAGCCAAATAGCCAACCTATTATTATTTATTATCCTTTGTTAGCCACTTTGAGCCTTTGGTTTGATTCTTAAAAAAAAAATATATTCACCCTATTTTTTCCCCAAGGAATGCATGTTACACTTTTATATGTCTTTTTAATATTCATTGCATGTCCTAGATCAAATGAGTGGATGCCTATTATCATTTCTCTATCCATTACTTCCATTGTTTTCAAAGAGTTAGGGGCAACCAAAAAAAAAAAACAACAACAAAGATAGATTTGAAAAAAAAAATATAGTCAAAAAAAAGAAATAAAGTTGCTATAAAAAGAAAAAAAAAGAAGAAAGAAAAAGAAAAGAAAGAAAAAAATAAAAATAAAAATAAAAAGTTGCCTAGCTCATCCATTCCATTTGTTTTATTATTTCTTATCATTTCTTTCCATCATCATTGTGTTAAGGTATTCACTCAATTGAGTTAGGTTATGCTTTGCATATTAAGGGGATATATCTTGATTTAGCATTATTTTGATGCTAACCCTATTTTTTTTTATATACATGCATTTCTTAGACATCCTTTCATTACCTATATCACAACCTAATAAAGTCCATTTGATTCTTGATTGCAAGTGCTATTTAGTGATGGAGATGTAGAAAGGTTACAAATTCATAGTAGGGTTTATCCTAAGAAATTTTGAGTGAAATTTAATACCTTATACACTTTGAGTGATGAGAGTAAACACTTAACCTAGAGAGGCTTACTCTTTGACATTGATTCTTGGTAAGGGTTTGTTTGTGATGTGCATAATTCTTTCATAATTATTGCCACATTGATTGATAATTTGTAGAAGTTCATAAGCTAGTATTTTAGTGACTTGAAACAATGTTTTTCTCTTATTTCTTTGTCTTATAGTTTCTTTTGGGACCTTTTTCACTTGATTTTGCCCGGAGTGCAAAAGCTAAGTGTGGGGGAATTGATAGAACACATTTGTTACCCACTTTTATTTATCAATTAGGACCATTTTATTAATGATTTATCACCTTCAAGTGCACACATTGCATTAGATTTGGAACTTTGCCTAAGTTTCTAAGATCAGTACACTAGGGGCATTTTGGTCCAAAAAATGAACTTTTGAGAAAATGTACAAGAAAAATTGAAAAAGTGCATTTTATGTCTAGTTGATGAATGGTGAAATTATATTTTTAAAATTCATTTTAATTTGGGAGTAATTAAATAAAAAAGTCAACACTTTCTTAGGTGTCTTAGTTTGTCCTAGTTTTTGGTTTGCCTTTGTGTGAAAATTTTTATATAATTTTGTGCAGCCTGAAACTTGGTTAATTTAATAAATTCTTCCTTCTAATTATGAATTTAATTCTGGACATGAATTAGATTTTATTATATCATATGCTATTTAATTGAATTATGTGATTTATGTGACATAGGTGGCATGTGACTTGTGCATCAATTGGGCAATTGAGGTCAACACTCCTTGAGGACAATGGTTGATGGTTTGCACGTGAATTATGATTATGGCATTTTGATACATGCGTTGCAGTGCGCACACCAGAGTCTGCTGTCAAATAGCAATTCCTGGTGTAAACTTTAAATGTGTACTATTTTCTCATCTGATGCCCAATTGGAATTATTTAAGCACCTATACGAAACTTGTTTCACATTTTAACAATGACACTTGTTTCATTTAAATCTGATACTCCATTTAAAAGTTGAACATTTAAGTGCATTTTGACCATTTTAAGTCAAAATTCACAACTTGAGCATCACCATTTAAAACCATAATTCATTAGCCACTTCTTAACCACATCTAAATGGATAATTTATACCTAATTGAATAGTTATATACTCAATATCACACGCATATGCATATCTAGTCGCTAAACTGCCCATTTCACATAAACTTGGGCATATTCACATTTTTCTCATTTCCAACATAATGGACCAAATTTCTCATTCTATTCTTTGTTCACATATACCTGTACTTAATCACTAGCCCACCATATTATATTTACATCAACACATACATATGTACCACAATGGGCTAGGATACCAAAAATCACCATACACACTAACATTCACATGCTTATGCATAATATTTTTTCTTAAGATAACTTATATACACATTCACAACTATTAACATGCATATTCATTACACCATCTTACAATGGGCTTTATAGAGAAATCTCTGTTCCCAGTGCAAATCCTTTCCCTTTGCACCGCCACTACCAAAACCTAAAAAATGAAAATAACCACAAGTGAGATCAAAATTTTAGTATCTAATATAGTTTATTTAATGTTTGTTATCGCAAATAAACATGCCAAAGTAATATAACAAAAACTAAAGTAAGGGTTTATATATCAAAAGCAAATATAGAATTTCTTCTTTTCAAAGTGTTTCAACACAATCACAACAATTGCATTATCATCTATCTACCAAGCCTCCAAAGCTCTTCGACATGAAACCATAGGCTATTCTGGATCAATCACATATTGACCGTAGCACATCTTCAGTGGTAGAAACACTCAATTAAAGGGATTCTATCTCACTTTTAGACTATAATTTCCCTCATTTCACACACTTGTGATAGAGGATGTTGGATCAAGTATTTTGATGATTACAAAATTAAGAGAAGAGGTATTTGTTATGTGTGTAAATATAAAGAATCATGGATGAAGATAAAACTTTAAGAGCATGAAGAATCAAAAGACAATGAAGAAGTTTAGGATAAGTTATTTAAATTCTCTTAGATACAATGTGAAAACTTAGAGAGCTTAATCACTTTTTATTATCATTAAATGAATGCATTATATGTCTCATTTATGTGCATTAAGACTTATCAAGTATGCTAAAGCTTGCAAACACTATATTTCTTATGTATTGATTTCCATAAAAGCTATTTGCATGGTGAGAGGTAGAATCATGTGTGATTCTACAGGTTACTCATAAGTTTTTGCATATTAGACATACTAACTATTAAATCACATGAGTGTAAAGAAGTGGTTCACGCGTGATTAAGTACTTGTGTTATGTGATACCTTAAGCTTTGGTTTTGCTCTACATGTAAAACCATGCATGAAAGCCTTTGTTGTCCACACAAGTTTTAGCATTTATGCTTCATTGTATTATGTCAAAGTGAAAAAACCACACGTGAGACTGATAGTAGCCGTGTGTGATTTGTCACTTGTCACCTTTTGCTTTGCTGAGTCTTAAGTCTTCTTTAGCCAAACTAAAATTGTTTTACTTGTATGATCATTGATTCACAAATATATATCTCTTGATCATGTAAAATTTTGCTTGAGTTATGTGAAGTTGCACATGTAAAAATGCACCAGACAAGTTTGTGCTTTAGTACTTGTAATTTCATGCATGATAACATTTTGGTTCCATACAAGTTTGATCATATAGAATGACTTTGGCATTCTGCTAGCCATTTCACATGTGAGAGAGAAGAGGTTCCATGTGTGATTTGATACACATAATTGATGATAGTTTTTTATATGCATAACTACACATGAGAGCTAATGGTGCATTCGTAAGTTCTAGTACTCTAATATGTGAGTATATCCATAAGTGAAAGACCACATGAGAGAGCAATATAGTACCATGTGAGTTTTAGCACACAGAACTAGATTGTTATTCAGAAGTATAAAATCACATGACAAAGTAATATGGTACCACACGAGTTTTAACACACAGAACTGGATCTTTATCCAGAAGTGCAAAACCACACATGAGAGGACAAGGTGTTCATATGTGATTTATCACATTCAATTTTCTGGAACAACTCCAATGCAAAGTCATAGGTTATTATGCTAGTTACTCACAAGAAAATGCACTAACAGATATAATCACTATTCCAATGATCTATTAACTTCTAAAAACTATATAAGTAATTCATTTTGAATCAAAATAGGAACTAATGATCCTTAAGCGAACAAATTATCACTTGTGCATTTAAAGAGCTTTCAAATTATGCTTTTACATCTTGCATTCATTCATTATTCTTAAAAAATTATGAAAAGCTCTCATAAGTTTATAAGCTTTCAATTGTATTTTCATCTACTCTTTAAGTGAGTTTTCTACAAAAGCTTATCTTATTTTCTTAGAAATCTTGAAAAGAGATTTTTCAAGTATTTGTAATGACTTGCTAGATTGTAGCAATATTTGTTAAGTGAATCAAGACAAGTTTAGTCTTGAGAGTTGTATTGTGATGGCAAGCACCCATTGAAACTTATGATCTTTGTTGAAAATCTCAAGTGTTATCTTGAGGACTGGACGTAGGCCAAATTTGTGGCTAAACTAGTATAAATCTCGCATCTTTTCTTCTTCCTTCACTATTTAGCTCTGCACTCTTTTCAAGTTTTTAAAATTTTTTAAGTGTCACCCAATTCATCCCATTTTGGGTGCCAGCCTATCCTAACAGAGGCATTGTTGACTCCTAACTGCACCCTCACGAGCACTAGGAAATTGCCAGACTGTCCAAATATCCTATGGTAATAGTCCCAATATAATATGTAACATCCTGAATTTCTAATCCTATCATTTACTAATAAGCAGGGGTAAATTAGTAAGTGATAAATGATTAGAAATTTTGATGATTACTTGATATTTTGATTAGTTGGAATGTTGAATGAGCAAATATGGGTGAAGTGATCGTGTTTTGGGATGAAGCATATGTGCTCGGTGAGGATTTTTCTTGCTAGGCCACGCACCGCCGATGATGCTGCCTGTGCCGCAACACATAGACCAAAATTTTGGGTGATAATTTCATGTCACACTTGTGGAAAATAGAAGAAAGAAGTAAAGAGATAAGAAAGAGAGTGGAGAGGAAGAGAGTGGTGTAAGGACAAGAATTCTCAGGAGCTTGAAAGAGATTTTCGATCGATGACTTATCGAGTAAGTTTCGTATAGCCCTTATCTTTGATTCTACTCTAATTTCTGTTAGTATAAGTTATAGGAAAATTAAATCAGGGAAATTTCCAGAGTTGCTTTCTTACTCTATAGTAATAAAAAGGTTCTTAAAAGTTAAATTAAAGATTTGTGATTGGTTTGGAGTTGAATGATAGAACTTAAGAATAGAACGGTTGAGGTAACTAAGTAATTTGTTATGTTTATTAACTATTATAACTACTTATAAATAAATGTAAAAATGAAATTTTATGGTTTTAACTTAGTGTGTTTTTCCAAGTGCATTTTTTAGCATTAAAAGGAATTTCATAATGTTTAACTTGTACTGGTGATTTTAAAGGATAAATGAATATATATATATATATATATATATATAAGTGTGGGAATAAATAAAAGTGATTATATACATGTGATAGCAGCATGATCCTATTAGTGAGTAGGGAGTTCACCTTATGTGTATATAGGGTGTGTGTGTGAAAAAAATCCATATGGTCGGGCTGGCACCATGAGACATTTAGTACAGCATATGATTATGGGCTGTTGCCATAGGCATCTGGTGCAATATATTATGTGGGACTATTACCATGGGAATTTGGGCAGTCTGGCAATTTCTTAGTACTCGTGAGGATGCAGTTATAAGTCAATGATATCTCTATCATCTGTGTATAAAAGGGAAAAAACTATAGTCTAAAAGTAGGATAGAATACCTTTGGTCAAGTGTTTTTACCACTGAAGGTGGGCTCGAATTAATGTATGATTGGTTCAATAGAGTTTATAGTTTTAGTCAAAAAGTTTGAAAGTTTGATGGTAGACAATCATGCTACCATGTGTATGGTTTGGAAGAAAACTGACCATAAATGCTTAATTATGTATATAAATAGTAAATTGAAATTTTGTACTGGTTGTATTTACTTGTATGTGGTTATTCTTGTTAATAGATGTTTAATCAGCTATTCTAATTATTGATACTCTTATTTCACCCATAATTATTTATATTTTATAGGATCCAACGATAGGAGCTCGAAAGGGAAAGAATTGGGTCGAGGTTAGTGAATCTCTTGTTGGCCTGTTAAGATTGGTGTCATGAATTTTCCTAGGTAAATAATATTTCATATATAAGTTTCCATAGAACCATTTACATGCAAAGGTGCATGTTAAGGAACTTATGTGTATTTCTTTTTGTGACCTAGCTCTATTGCGTGTAAAAATGTGTGTTGTGGTGAATTTTTAAGTTAGGGCTAGGGCATTATTATAAGTGCATAGGTATAACTTGTCATGTGATGAACTGTGTAAAGTTTGGCCAAAAATGTATTTGTGTGTGAGAGTGTGTAGTTTTGTCTAATTGTGTGTGGAATAGGCAATTTGGCGGCCAAGCTTGTATGTATGCATGATATTTATGATATAACTGATCAATCAAGTATTAAATGTTCCATTGGATGTAGTCAAGGCCTTAGAAATGGCCAATAATGTTTGGTTTGAAATTAAGGAGCTTCGGTGAGTGAAAATGACTTTAAATGATCCTTTTATATTCAAGTGTCCAGTTTTTAAATAAAATGATAGAATTGAACAAAACCGGTGTCATCAGTTAGATTTTGAAATATTTTATATATGGGTGCTTGAATCACCCCAATCAAATATTGGATGTAAAAATGGCATAGGTTAGAAGTTCACATCAGCGAATTGTCATGACAAAAAAATTCTGTCATGTGTGTCGTGATGCATGGAGACATGTCACAACGCATTATACATAACCAAAACTCACAATTTTGTATCACATGTTGCAGAGCATGTAGCTTACGCCACAACATATGAACTAGTTCTACATAAATATATGTTTCACCTCCATTTTCATCTGTTGCTTAGTGTGAGTGATTTTATTGCTTTCACTATATACTAATATAAATTTTTGGCATATTTGAAATGATTTTCAAATGAATTTTATGTGGGATCCTAACCTTTTATGGTTTTTAATTGTAAACTTAAGTATTTATGTGTATGAATCATATCATCTGAAAGGGCATTATAGAGAAGCTGACAAAGGATCACAAGTTGATCATTCTAAAAGTAGGGCTTGATGAAACCCTATGTCGCTAGACTATCAAGTTTAAATTAGAATATAGAAGTGAATATTCTAAGCCATTTCTCTGAAGAGCAAAGCACACAAATCATTGATTCAAGTACTACAAGTTCAGATAAATTTTCAAGTAATCAAATTAAGTCTTCAATGCAACAATAATTGTTTGTAAACCTACTCATATAGTAAAGTGCATGCTTGGTACTATAGAACTACAGTTTTTGAACAGTATATTCGTCTATTGCCCTTGAAGGAATTACCCTTGAAGGAATCAGGTTAAAAGACCGATGACGATTAGAGTTACTGGAATCATGACTAAGAATCATCACACGGAATCAGAACCAACAGTTGAGTGAATGATAATTTTCCTCTTATACATATAACAAAACCAGAACCGAAGAACTTCAAAGCCACAGACAAAGATCCGACAAATACAATTAATAAAATTTAGGGACAATGACAAATAAAGACTTTGTAAAAATATTAATGTTAAATTAAAAACTTTAGTAGTGAAATATGATAGGAGGAGTACTGAAATTTAAAAACATTAATGTTAAAAAAAAATTCTAATTTGATATTAATGCTCTTACAAAATTATTGTTTGTCATTTTTCCTAAAATTTAACTGAATTTAAACTCAATAGAAAATGGAAAACTAATAAAAAATTAAAAATAGTAATGAATGAAGTTAGAAAGGATTAAAAGAAACCTAACAAAACAAACTCAAATTAACCAAAGGAAACAAAAGCAAAATACAATGGCCCCAAAAATTAAACCATCATATATTTTAAAAATAAAATGAATACATACAGCATAACCCAGCAGAAACAAATAATTTTGCAAAATATCCCCACAAATTTAGAAAGAATCACTAAATTAATATAAGAAAAGGAAAACAAAAATGGTGTAAATAATCATATAAAAAAGACGATGTACATAAAAATAATAATAATAAAGAAGGCAGAATAATCCAGATTTCATTAGCCGTTCCAAGATACTACGTGCATGGTAAAGTAGACATATGAGGCGACGATGAACAGATCTAAGATGGAAGGTTCGGGCAAATCTGAGGCCACCGCAACGAGATGTGAGGAGTTTCATACTCAAAGAGACAGCAATGGAAAAAGTAAGAGAGAGAGAGAGAGAGAATAGACAGAGATTCAGGATGGCGTCGGAGAGACGGCTCTTGAGGGACGCAAAGAGGTTCATGGAGCTTCAAGGAAAAAAATTAGTGGTGGGGGGTTTTTGAAAGATGGTGAGGAGCGAAAGGAACACAGGCAAGGTTTGAGAGAGACGGTGATGAGAGAAATTGAAATAGAGGGACCGAGATGGTGAGAGTAGATGAGAGGCCGGAAGAGGGAGTGATGCAGAGAAATTGAGAGTGAGCGAGCCAGGGGTTGGTGATGTGAGGTCATCTGATTTCTGAGAGACAGTGAGAGATGAGAGCGGGAGAGGTGAGGAGAAATAGCTGTGTTTTTTTTGTTACAATTCAGAACCGTTGGATTGAAATATTCGAAGGAAACAAACCATTATCCGCGTATGATATTTAA
>NW_026556901.1:0-30147 GCF_029017545.1 Prosopis cineraria
ATTTTCCATTTGAAAGTTTGTTAGAAGCTCTGAAGGTCTTCTGGAGAAATCCTGTTTCTCCAGACTTGAGGACCAACTTGTGAAAAATTCTGGGAACGATTGGGAGGATTTTTATCTAAAAGTTTTATATAATTTTCCGTATATCTCTTGTGTTTCTCATAAAAGTTTCAGGGGAATTTATCATGTGGATTTGCTGATAGAAAATTCACAAGTTCACTGTCTCCAGAGAGCCTACTGTGCGAATTCCAGAATTGCCAAAGCTTCTTGATTGAGCATTTCTAACTCTCTTTCTACTTGTTTGGTGTTATTTTTTTTTCATTTTGTTGCTATTGAGTTTAAATAAAAAAAAAAAAAAAATTATTTCTCTTGCTTTTGTGTGTTTTGAATTGTTTCATGTTGATTTGCATTTTAGTTTAGCTTGTTCTTTGTTCTTAATTTTCTTGAGCTTGATTAGTGCATGACCCGAAGAAAACATACCTCTTTTGTTTGAATTAGATCCAAATTGAAAGGACTATTTCTAGATTGAGAAGATCACAACTATTCTTGATTCTCATTTGGTTTGTAATTCAACAATGGAAGGTATCTTAGGACATGAGCATGTGCATAATGAGGGCCATGGGAATGGGAATGAGAATTTGCATGATGATGGCCATGTTAATAATGAATTTGAAGGCTTGCATAACCCTAGAGAGGAGAGGAGCATTAGGCAATTAACTCAACCTAATTGGCATGATAATCCTTATGGCTTATATGTTCCTCTACTAATGTTCAATTTGAAATTAAATCCTCCTTGATTAATGCATTGCCTAAATTTCATGGGTTACCAGGAGAGGATTGTCATAGGTTTTTGCATACTTTCCTATTGGTTTGTGATACTATGAAGCCTATGCATGTGATGATGTCAAGCTAAGGCTTTTGTATTTTCTCTTGAAGGTTTAGCAAAGGAATGGTATTTCAACTACCCTTCTTATGTGAAAGTGAGCACATGGGCTGAGCTAAGAAGACTCTTCTTAGATAAATTCTTTCCAAATTCCAAGGTCACCAATTTGAGAAAGCAAATCTATGGGGTCCAACAAGGAGAGGATGAGAGTCTCTATGAGTATTGGACTAGATTCCAAGGCCTTTTGGCTAAATGCCCACACCATCAAATTTCTAGTGAGAATTTAGTCCAATATTTCTATGAGGGCTTGATTCCAAGAGACAAAGTTAACATTGATGCCGCTAGTGGTGGATGCTTGATTGACCTCACTTCCTTAAAGGCTTGGGAACTAATTGACAAGATGGCTTCAAGTGGTGCTCAATACTCTACAAGGGAAAAGAGAAATGTGAATATGGTAGGTTCCTCAGTTCTTAATGATTCATATGTGGACTTGCTAGCTGCCAAGATTGGGAGAATGTTGGCTCCACAAATATCTCAAGTGAGCAATGTAAGTACTTCTCAAGCACTTGTCCCTTATTCTTGTACTTTTTGTGACTCACCTATGCATGTAGAAAGCAATTGTCCTATTAAGTTTGAACAAGTAAATGCTATCTACAATGGAAAACAATCCTATGGTGGGAGGCAAGGGCAAGGAGCTTATTCTAATACTTACAACCCTTCATGGAGAGACCATCCTAATTTCTCCTATTCAAATCCAAATGTGGCTTTACAAGACAATCAACAAAGAGGATCCTATCAAAACACCTTTGGCCGTGACCCTCCACCTCATTTGTCTCAAGGTAGCTCTTCTCAAAGCTACAATCCAAGTGGTAATTCTCTTGCACCTTCTTCTAATTCTTATAGTGATAGGAGGCTTGTTCCAATTGAGAGTTCTTCTAATTCAAACTCTTCTAATGATGTGAATGTGTTACGTAAGCAGTTGATTGAAATGAACTCTTTGTATAAAAACATGTATGATGGCTTAGGGAACAAGGTAGAGAGTATGGGTAACAAGTGTGAGAACATGAACTCTAAAATTGATGCCCTTACTTCTCAAATGAATATGCTTGCTAACCAATTAAGTGCAGCCAATGCTCAAGCCTCTACATTACCATCCAACACCGTTGCTAATCCTAAAGCTAATCTTAATGCTATCACATTGAGGAGTGGCAAGGAGTTGGGAGAAAGAGTACAAGAAGACAAAAGACAAGGGAAGGCCGAGAAGCCCTCTTTAAATTCTTCAATTGATGTTAATGTTTCTAGTTCTTCTTTTGCTCCTAATGATGCATCTTTTTGTAGAGATGATGAGGATGAAAACATTGAGGAGATCATATGTGAGCAACCACCATCTAAGGTGGAAAAGGGGACTATGGCCGAGTTGTTTAGTAAGGAAAAAGAGGGAGAGGCCGAGCAAAGTGAAACAAGAAAGGAGAGTTCAAGGAAGGAAGAAGGAAAGCAAAGTCAAGAGATTATGAAGAAGCTTCCTTTTCCACAAGCACAAGTGGTCCCTAAGCAAGTAAAGGGACAATTTGATCAAGAGGTATATGATTTCTTCCACAAGATTCATGTTAATGTACCCTTGATGGATGTAGTTAAGAACTTTCCTAAGTATGCCAAATTTTTGAAAGATTGTTGTACAAATAAAAGAAAATTTAGGCCTAATGCAAGGGTACAATTACCCTCATCTGTGAGTGCTATCATGAAGCCTCAACTCCCTATAAAATGTGAGGACCCCGGTTCCTTCACAATTCCATGCAAGATTGGCAACACACATTTTTCTCATGCATTGATAGACTTAGGTGCAGCCATTAATGTTATGCCTCTTTCAATTTATCATGCCTTGAGTCTTGATTGCATGCATAAGACACCTATGATATGCCAATTAGCGGATAGAAGTGTTAGAAGACCACATGGAGTAGTAGAAGACTTGTTGGTTTGTGTTAAAGGTCTATTATTTCCTGTGGATTTCTATGTGCTTGATATGTCAAAAGAAGGGAGTGGGGATGATATTTTGATTTTAGGAAGGCCATTTATGAGGACTGCCCGTACATTGATTGACATGGAAAAAGGTAGTTTGATTTTGAAATGTGGAGAGGATCATGTTATTTTTAATATATATGAAGCAATGAAACATCCTTTTGAGGATTATTCTTTGTTAGGTGTAAGTTCCATTGAGTTATTGCTTCATGATGCTTGTGAGTCTCACATGCTTGATTCTTTCTCACATGTTGATGATGATTTGTCTCTTGTTACTACTACATGTATTGATGGATGTAGTTGTCCTATTTGTTTAGAGATTGATGCATGCTTGAATGATGCAACTACTTCTTCTCATGATTTGTTTAAAATATCTCCTATGCTTGATCTTGAAATGCTTGAGAAGGGTATATCTTCTTGTGTTGTAGGTACTAAAGCCATTAAGGCCGAATCTATGAGTTTTTCTCCACTCGAGCTTGATGTTCTTAGGATTCCCAAGCTATTGGAGGAAAATTCTACACTTTCACATGTCGAGGCCGTGGCTCAAGTCCAAGCACTTGAGGACAAGTTGCAAGAAAAGGGGGAGGCTGTAAAGAAAGAAGAGGAGAAATCAAAAACAAGTGAGAAGCCTAAAAGACAAGATAGTACCATGGAATATTCCACCAAATTAGACTTGAAGAAGCTCATTCCCTCTTGTGTAGAGCCACCTACCTTGGAGTTGAAGCCTTTACCATCCAATCTCAAGTATGCATATCTCATTGAGAATGAGAAGCTTCCGGTAATAATTTCTAACTCTTTATCTCTTGAGGAAGAAAATGCATTACTTGATGTGTTGAGAAAGAACATACATGCTATTGGTTGGACTTTGGCTGACATTCCTGGTATTGACCCTATTGTGTGCACACATAAAATTTTTCTTGAGGACAATGCTAAGCCCATTAGGCAACCACAAAGGAGACTTAACCCATTGATTTTAGATGTGGTAAAGAAAGAGGTTGTTAAGCTACTTAGTGCTGGGATCATCTATCCTATAGCTGACAGTGAGTGGGTGTCTCCAACCCAAGTTGTACCTAAGAAAGGGGGGATTACTGTGGTAAAAAATGAGAAAGGAGAGCTTGTTCCAACTAGAGTTCAAAATGCTTGGAGAGTGTGCATAGACTATAGGAAGCTCAATAATGTGACTAGGAAGGACCATTTTCCTTTGCCTTTTATTGATCAAATGCTTGAGAGATTGGCTTCCAAGTCCCATTATTGCTTCCTAGATGGGTTTAGTGGGTATTTTCAGATTCCTATAGCTCCTAGTGACCAAGATAAGACTACCTTTACATGCCCCTTTGGTACATTTGCCTATAGGAGGATGCCTTTTGGTCTTTGCAATGCACCTGGTACTTTTCAAAGATGCATGATGTCCATATTTTGTGATTTTATTGAACATTGCATGGAAGTCTTTATGGATGATTTTACTGTGTATGGTGAGTCCTTTGATTCATGCTTGCATTCTTTAGATAAAGTGCTTGGTAGGTGCATTGAAAAGAAGCTTGTGCTTAACTTTGAAAAATGCCATTTCATGGTAGATAAAGGAATTGTTTTAGGCCATTTGATTTCTTCCAATGGCATAGAGGTGGATAAGGCCAAAGTAGATGTGATTGCTTCTTTGCCATATCCTGTTTGTTTGAAAGATTTGAGATCATTTTTGGGACATGCAGGCTTTTATAGGAGATTTATAAAGGGGTTTAGTGAAATTGCTTTGCCTATGTCTAAACTCTTACAAAAAGATGTTGATTTTGTTTTTGATGATGCTTGCAAAAGGAGTTTTGACACTTTGAAAAGCATGCTCATTTCCCCTCCCATTCTTAAAGCCCCAAATTGGTCTTTACCTTTTGAGTTGTCATGTGATGCTTCTAATTTTGCTGTGGGAGCTATGCTTGGTCAAAGAGAGGGCAAGTTATCATATGTGATTGCTTATGCATCTAGGACCCTAGATTCAGCTCAGGTTAATTACACCACAACTGAGAAAGAGTTGTTTGCTATTGTTTTTGCACTTGATAAATTTAGATCATATCTTCTTAACTCTAAAGTTGTTGTGTACACTGACCATGCTGCTGTGAGGTACTTGTTTAAGAAGACAGATTCTAAGCCTCGCTTGATTCGATGGGTGATCTTAATGCAAGAATTTGATGTGGAGATAAGGGATAGGAGTGGTTCTACCAATCAAGTAGCGGATCATTTGTCTAGACTACCTCATTTAAAAGCTACTATGGTAAACTCTAACCCTACTATTCCTTGTGATTCATTTCCTGATGAGGCATTGTGTGCCATTTCATCTAAGCCTCCATGGTATGCCTCTTTTGCTAACTATATTGAGTGTAGAGTCTTGCCTCCTTGTGCTTCACGTTTTGCCATTGAAAAATTGAAAAGAGAGTCTAGATTTTACATTTGGGAACCACCTTTGATGTGGAAGATTTGTAGTGATAAAGTGATTAGGAGGTGTGTTGATGATGTTGATGTGCCTTCTGTTCTTGAATTTTGTCACTCTCATGCATGTGGTGGTCATTTTAGCTCAAATAAGACAGCTAGGAAGGTTTTAGATTGTGGATTGTATTGGCCTAGCTTGTTTAAAGACTCTTATGAATTTTGTAAAGCATGCTTGAAATGTCAAAAGGTTAGTAGTTGGGGTAAGAGACATGAAATGCCTCAACAACCCATTTTATTTTGTGAGATTTTTGATGTTTGGGGCATTGACTTCATGGGTCCCTTTCCACCATCCTTTAGTTTTGAGTACATATTACTTGGTGTTGATTATGTTTCAAAGTGGATTGAAGCCATTCCTACTAGAACTTGTGATGCTAAGATTGTTTTGAAGTTTCTCAAATCTAATATTTTTTGTAGGTATGGAGTTCCTAAGGCCTTGGTAAGTGACCAAGGATCCCACTTTTGCAATAAGATGATGAAGGCTCTCTTGGCTAAATATGGAGTGCATCACAAAATCTCTACACCATATCATCCCCAAACTAATGGCCAAGCCGAAGTATCAAATAGAGAAGTCAAGAAAATCCTAACCAAGGTGGTGAACACAAATAGGAAGGATTGGTCTTTACACTTGGAGGATGCTTTGTGGGCTTATCGGACCGCTTATAAGACTCCCATTGGCATGTCTCCTTTTCGATTGGTGTATGGAAAGGCTTGCCACCTCCCTGTGGAGATAGAGCATAGGGCCTATTGGGCCATCAAGAAACTAAACTTGGATTTCCATCTTTCGGCTAAGGAGAGATTTCTTCAAATGCAAGAACTTGAGGAGCTTAGGTTGGATGCCTATGAGTCTTCTAGAATCTATAAGGAGAAAACAAGGATCCTTCATGACAAGCTAATCTTGAGGAAAAAGTTCCAAGAAGGAGATCAAGTCCTCTTGTTCCAAACAAGGTTTATTCATAAGCATGCCAAGTTGAAGTCTAAGTGGGAGGGACCATATCTAGTGACCAAGGTGTTTCCCTATGGGGTTTTGCAACTCTTGAATAAAGCCACGGGTTCCACTATGCAAATCAATGGTCACCTATGCAAGCTCTACAAAGATGCCAAATCACTTCAAAAGGAGGAGGACTTCTCTCAACATGTTTTTGAACCACCATGATAAGGTTGTATCTCTCTAACCTTGAGCTTTTACCTTCCTTTAATTGATATATTTAATGATAGGTATAGTTCAAGTGTGGGGGAGATGAACCTAGTAGGAAAATTAGAGTTTATTTGCTTTATTTGACTTCTTTGTTTTGTGTTTTAGTTTGAAAAAAAAAAAATCTGCACCACACTTTTGTTATGCATTCATTATTGATCTCACTTATTTTATCACTAGTCTATACATACATTGAGGACAATGCATGATTTAAGTGTGGGGGAGAGAAATAAACATTTTGTTTTGTTTGTTTGGTTTTGTTTGGTTTTGCAAAAAAAAATTTAAAAAAAAAAAATTTTTTCTTTGTTTTGTTTTGTTTGAGGTTACTTAATTACCTAGCTCTTGAATGGATATTTTGATTCTTGAGATGTGGTAATTTTTAGGATTGAATAGGTGTGAAGTGAACATTCTTTTACCTTGAATTAATGGATTAGAGTGGCATATTACCCATTCATGGAAGAGGCTAAACACTCATGTGTGATTAATTCCTTAGTGATGTTACCCTCTAGAATTTGTTTCACTTCTTAATTAAGACCATATATCTTGCACTTGTTTGATAGGAGATGAGAGATGGCATTCATAAAAAATAGCCAAGAGCCAAATAGCCAACCTATTATTATTTATTATCCTTTGTTAGCCACTTTGAGCCTTTGGTTTGATTCCTAAAAAAAAAATATTCACCCTATTTTTCCCAAGGAATGCATGTTACACTTTTATATGTCTTTTTAATATTCATTGCATGTCCTAGATCAAATGAGTGGATGCCTATTATCATTTCTCTATCCATTACTTCTATTGTTTTCAAAGAGTTAGGGGCAACCAAAAAAAAAAAACAACAAAGATAGATTTGAAAAAAAAAATATAGTCAAAAAGAAAAGAAATAAAGTTGCTAGAAAAAGAAAAAAAAAAAAGAAGAAAAAAAAAAAAGAAAGAAAAAAAAAAAAAATAAAAATAAAAAGTTGCCTAGCTCATCCATTCCATTTGTTTTATTATTTCTTATCATTTCTTTCCATCATCATTGTGTTAAGGTGTTCACTCAATTGAGTTAGGTTATGCTTTGCATATTAAGGGGATATATCTTGATTTAGCATTATTTTGATGCTAACCCTATTTTTTTTTATATACATGCATTTCTTAGACATCCTTTCATTACCTATATCACAACCTAATAAAGTCCATTTGATTCTTGATTGCAAGTGCTATTTAGTGATGGAGATGTAGAAGGGTTACAAATTCATAGTAGGGTTTATCCTAAGAAATTTTGAGTGAAATTTAATACCTTATACACTTTGAGTGATGAGAGCAAACACTTAACCTAGAGAGGCTTACTCTTTGACATTGATTCTTGGTAAGGGTTTGTTTGTGATGTGCATAATTCTTTCGTAATTATTGCCACATTGATTGATAATTTGTAGAAGTTCATGAGCTAGTATTTTAGTGACTTGAAACAATGTTTTTCTCTTATTTCTTTGTCTTATAGTTTCTTTTGGGACCTTTTTCACTTGATTTTGCCCGGAGTGCAAAAGCTAAGTGTGGGGGAATTGATAGAACACATTTGTTACCCACTTTTATTTGTCAATTAGGACCATTTTATTAATGATTTATCACCTTCAAGTGCACACATTGCATTAGATTTGGAACTTTGCCTAAGTTTCTAATATCAGTGCACTAGGGGCATTTTGGTCCAAAAAATGAACTTTTGAGAAAATGTACAAGAAAAATTGACAAAGTGCATTTTATGTCCAGTTGATGAATGGTGAAATTATATTTTTAAAATTCATTTTAGTTTGGGAGTAATTAAATAAAAAAGTCAACACTTTCTTAAGTGTCTTAGTTTGTCCTAGTTTTTGGTTTGCCTTTGTGTGAAAATTTTTATATAATTTTGTGCAGCCTAAAACTTGGTTAATTTAATAAATTCTCCCTTCTAATTATGAATTTAATTCTGGACATGAATTAGATTTTATTATATCATATGCTATTTAATTGAATTATGTGATTTATGTGACATAGGTGGCATGTGACTTGTGCATCAATTGGGCAATTGAGGTCAACACTCCTTGAGGACAATGGCTGATGGTTTGCACGTGAATTATGATTATTTTGAGGGATTAGATCAGCTAAAATGATGTGGATGACACATGGGAAATTAGGCACACATTGGAATCATCTACAAACCAATAGGAAGTTGCCACCTTGCAAGTGTGACAAGGCTCCCATTTACATTTTAATTTCTTTTTCCTTATTTTAATTAAGCTTCAGCTGATGGGAGACACCAAGGAGCACGCCATTTTAAGTCTCAAATGGGATCCAACACATATCTCATTCATCTTCCACATTCTCTCTCTCTTGTTCATAGTGTTCTTCATTTTCTCTCTTTTGTTCTTCATTTTCCAGCACCTAACCTCCATTTTCAGCCACCAAACCTCCACAAAACTCATACCATTCTTCTCCTCTCTTCATTTTCGTTCCATCCCTTCCATTTTCACAAGGATTGAAGCTCATTTCCATCATTCAAGAGCTATGGAGTTTGGCCTTCACAAGCAATCACTAGGGTTCTTGAAGATGAAGATTGGCTAAGTTTCTTTGTGGAATCCTAGAGAGATGAAGATGGAGGATGAGTCTTGAGCTTCAAATTGGCTAAGTTCTTTTGTTTCCTATCCTCTTCTCTTTTTACTAGATGGTTAGATTCTTTAATCTAGGGTCTAATCATCTTAGCTTATAAATTCTAATTTGAATTTGATGTTGATGTAAAGAGAGAGGATTTTTTCATTTAATTTCTTCCTTGGACAGCCATGACTGAATTTTGCCACTCTTTGTTTGGCACATAATCTTGTGTTTTTCAATTAGTGAATTTCTTGTGTTAATATTGCATAATCTTGTGGTGTTAATGCTTGTGTTATTGAGTAGCTTGACATAATCTTGTGGTTGCTCAATTTATGTGTTTGACCATGGCTGTTGAGAGAGGATTTTGAATGAATCACTTGGCTAATGTCTTCACCAATTGGTTAATTGAACTAGGGACTTTAATCTAAGACCTAGGGAGGTTAGCTAATTAGGTTAATTGGCTTAGGATAATTTTCTTAAGTCATGACAGCTTTAGTCAAGAGGAAAGGGAAGCTAAACTTAGCCTAATCATGAGAAGATAATGAGTCCAAAATCAACTAATCTCTAGGGTTCCATTATTGTAAAAAGGAAAGTTCATTTCACTCACTTTCACTAGCATTTTAATTACTTGCATATTAGGTAATTAGTTTAGATAATTAGATAGATAACTAAATTCCGACAAACTTTGGTTGATTTATTTCACTAGATAACTTTCAATTAGACTTAAAACCATTCCTTGGGAGATGACCTAGGGTTGGCCCTATATTGCATTAGGGTTAGCTTTAGTGTAATTTTAAGGATAAGCGACTAATTTCCTATCAGACGCACAGACACAATTTAAATGTAACAGGCTCTTTTGTGCCATACGTTGTGGCAGAGGGTATTGTGCACCGCAGCGTACAGCTAAAAATCTAATAAATTAGCTCGTGAGCTATGTGAATAAAGATGAGAGAAAGAGGAGCAAAATAAAGAGCTTGGTTTTGGCTCTATTAGGGCGCAATATTTGGCCCCATTGTTGATATATTGGAGCTCCCAAACTCCTAAGGTAAGATCATGGTGCCTTCTTCTTCATTTCTCTCCCTCATTTATGATTATTTATGGTAGAGTTTAAGTTGGGAGATGGATTTTTAGTCCATAAAAGTATAGGTCTGATTCCATTGGTTAAAATGAAATTAATAGGAGTGATTTAATGTATTGAAACACCATATTGATGATTTTGGAAGTGTTTGGTCCAAAAGAGCATTTAATATCCAAAAATTGGTATTTATGACGTAGTTGGGAGAGGTTAATGTGCATTAATGATGGTTTGAGGTGTTATTAATGATAATGTGTATTAATGGAATCTAATGAGCCTATTGGGTTTGAATAGGCAGTAGTTATGAGTTGGTAAAATAGTATATGAGAAGTTTTATATTGATAGAACTTGAAAAGCTAGATGATGATGATATCCTTGTGATTTGATTGTAGAAAGGTTTGTCTTGGCACCTTTCGAGCTTGTTGAAGCTTTGGAAGTTGATATAGTGAGGGGTAAACCTTTGACCTCTCAAAGGTTTGAGATAATCAGGGGAAACTTAATTTTTATAGTTAGATGTTAATTGTATTGTAAAATGTGATTTGTGAGTTAATTTGATGATGCACATTGACAAATGTTAAAGTATGAAATAGTTTTGAGAAAGAAAAACCTTGATTCTACCACCCTTGATATTTTATGAAATTATTACTATGGGTAAAGAATTGTGATGAATTATGTGTTAAAATGTGGAGCATACATGTTATATGAGTTCATGTGTTGAGTAATGAATGATGAAATGCATATTATGTGTGAAATGTACATAGCATGATCATTGGTGAGAGTTCGCCGAGGGAGAGGAGTAGATTAGTTGAAATCCACGTGGTATTGGCAGTAACCATTGGAATCGGGAACTAGCCTTGGCACTAACCGTTGGAATCAAGAGGTAGCCTGTAATGTCCACCTTGACATTACCAAAATTTACCACATAATCACAACAAACAATTATAATTAGAAGCAAGGATTGCTCTTAAGCTCACATTATATGTATAAGGGTTAAAACTAGTAATCCTTTAGAAATAATTTTGAAAAATTTAGGATCCTATAAAAACCCTTCAAATTGATAGTTTGAGCTCAAATTTAATGATTTATAAAGGTATTGGAAGCATGGAAAAGTTTTAGGGAGCAAATCACTTCAAAACAGGGCCAAAAATGTCATTTTTGAGTGTTTTGGTCCATGTGCCGTGGCTTATGGTCTATACGCCGAGGCATGTGGCACAAAAAGCCAACTTCGCTCGTTATGCACTGTGGTGCATGTGTCTATGACAGCAATGCTGTCATGACAGCTTTTCTAGATGAACTTCAAACACGCGCTATTTTCGCATTCGATGTCCGATTGGAGTAATTCAAGAGCCCACGCCATTTTCTACTAACACAATATGTCCTAGAAATCAGACTTCTCGTAGCCAGAACTCACATTTTCTAAGCTTGGCATAGAGCTTGTTGTCCTTTAAAATTTTTAGCACAATTCTCAAATGCTTCGCATGTTGCTCCTTATTTTCAGAATATATCATAATGTCGTCAATGAATACCATAACAAATTGATCTAGGTAAGGCCTAAATATAAGGTTCATGTAGTCCATGAAAACCGCAGGTGCATTTGTTAACCCAAATGGCATGGCCAAGAACTCATAGTGCCTATATCTAGTATAGAAAGCCATCTTAGGCACATCCTCCAAGCGTACTCTCAATTAATGATATCCTGACCTCAGGTCAATTTTTGAGAACATCGAAGCTCCCACCAATTGATCTAACAAATCATCAATCCTTGGTAACGGATATTTTTTCTTCACTATCACCTTATTCAACTGTCTATAATCAATACAGAGCTGTAAGCTACCATCCTTCTTCTTAACAAACAACACAGGTGATCCCCAAGGTGACACACTAGGTCTAATAAATTCCTTTTCAAGTAACTCCTCTATCTGCTTCTTCAACTCAGCTAACTCCATTGGTGACATCCGATATGGTGCCTTTGAGATTGGTTCAGTTCCTGATACTAGGTCTATCGTGAATTCCACTTCCCTTTTTAGAGGTAAACTGGACATATCATCCATAAATATCTCAGAGAATTCATTCACTACCCTAATCTTATCAATACTTCCATTATAGACCCCATGCACTAAGAAGAAAACCATATAAGCCATACACCCTTGTTGCATCAATCTCTCTGCTTGTACCACTAATAAGAGCTTAAACTTCCTAGGAATATTAACCGATGTAGTATGTACCGATAACAAAACTATCTTCCTAGCACAATTCGAGATGGCATTATTTGCCATCGACCAATCCATATCAATAATCACGTCTAAACCCTTCATAGGAATCCAAATCAAATCAAGAGTGGTTGAATAATTTTCAAACCTTACTTTTACATTCAAACATGCTTTACTAGTCATATCAGATAACCCAGATGGCATAGACACTTTAATCACATAAGGCAATTCATGCAAAGGAAGTCCCAACCTCTCTACACATTTATATGAAATAAACGAACGTGTAGCACCAGAATCAAATAATGCTTCAATTTTTTGCTTGCAAATAGAAATAATACCTTTTAGCAAATTTGGTGACGCTCTTGCCTCCTCCTGAGATAGTGTGTAGACTCATCCTAGAATGGTAGATCTCTACTCTACCATCTCCACTCTTCCTTTGGGGCATTGTCTTGCTAGATGGCTAGGTTTCCCACATTTAAAACATGTCCAACACCTCCCAGGATGTGACCGCCCACACTTAGCACACGGTGGTAGTCGAGCTGTACTCAAGGTTGGGGTAGGGATATTAGAAGCCTATTGGGATGGCTGTGGAACACCAGAACTCCTAAATCCACCTCTCTAAAATGTTCCTCGAGTCTGTGATCCTTTAATAAAACTCTTCTTGCCTAGTACTGTAGAACTACTCGAGCCATAACCCGTCTTCTTAGAGACTCCTCCAGACGGGCTTAGGGAGGACGAGAACCTCCCATGACTATCTCGTCTCTTTTCTGCTTCTACTTCTCGACCCCTTCTTGCCGCAATTTGGAGCCGATTATACATGTCACCATATGTGGTTACTCCTAACAGAGCAATTTGCTGTCTATATTCAGGCCTCATCTTTTTTAAAAGTCTCTTGGCCTTCCACTCACTATCATTTGTCTCATTTAGATAAGTAGAAAATTTTAATAGCTGTTTAAACTTCTGAATGAATGCTCCCTTGTCAAGATCTCCCTGCCGAAATACATGAAACTCAGCCTCTTTCTCATCTTTAAATGCCAAAGGAAAATGATGATCAAGGAATATTTCCTTGAATTGTTCCCATGTTAGCTAACATCCATCCACTGGTCTTACAGAATTCCACCAGTGTTTAGCATCTTCAATAAGATATACTGTGGCTATAATCATTTTCAGTTGCATAGAGCATGGTACTACCTCAAAGATGGTCTCAACTCTCTCTATCCATTTCTCTGCTTCTCCTTCCTTCATAGTTCCATTAAAGGTTGGAGGGTTAAATCGAGAAAAAGTCCTCCATGCTCGATCAATAGCCATCCCTTGAGCATCTCCATCTGCTCTTGTCCTAGATGATCCAGGTTTACTACCGGAACCATGAGATGGTTCCAATCTGCTATCATGAGCTTCCTCTTATCTCCTTTGTTCCTCCTCACGACCTCTATTTCGAAGCAAAACATCATGGTCTTGAACAGTTCTCTGGATGTTCCTCATCATATCTCACAATTCTTCAAGAATTGCATCATTACCTTAGGGTCTTTGTTGTTGTTCTACTTGTATCTCTGGTTGTACCTCTGGTATAGGCCAATCATTCTCTGATAAGTTATCAGCATTTTAGATGCTTCTTCTAACCATTTTTCTCCCCTACTAAGGAAGAAACTAAGTAGAAAAGGGAAATTAGTGGGAAATAAAGGAAATGTGACAAAAGGAAAGAGTTGTGTACATAAAGTCGCCAACTAATAAGAATAAATGCAATAGACACATCACCACAACCATATCTCATAACCCAAGAAACTGATACAAAATGTAATGTCCAACTTTATATTACCAAAATTCACCACACAATCACAACAAACAATCATAATTAGGAGCAAGGATTGCTCCTAAGCTTATATTATATATATAAGGGTTAAAACTAGTAATCCTTTAGAAATAATTTAGGAAAATTTAGGATCCCATAAAAACCATTCAAATTGGTAGTTTGAGCTTAAACTTAATGATGTATAAAGGTATTGGAGGCATGGAAAAGTTTTAGGAAGCAAACTACTTCAAAACAGGGCCAAAAATATCATTTTTGAGTGTTTTGGTCTATGTACAGTGGCTCATGGTCCATGCACCACAGCATGTGACACAAAAAGCCAACTTCGCTCGCTATACTGTATGCCGTGGCTTGTGCGAAATGCACCGTGGCGCACGTGTCCATGATAGCAATGCTGTCATGATAGCTTTTCTGGATGAACTTCGAACACGTGCCATTTTCACATCAGATGTCCAATTGGAGTGATTCAAGCGTCCATAAGAAGCTTATTCAATAAGATAACTAATGGTACAAATTTTGTTATGATTTGACATCGTATGAGAATTTTAGACACTCAGATGAAAAAGTCAATTTTTAAAGAAGTTGTTCAACCATCCACGTGCCCAAAACTGATAACTAATACCATTAACCCATTGTGTGGCTTGAACCAAGTCTAATGGACTAAAATACACTTGAGTGACCAATCAAACACATAAAAATATACCAAACACAAAATTTAGCCACTCAATGGCCATTTCATCCAATATGGCAAAAGCACACAATCAACACTACATGTACTATTTGGCTTCTATTGCCACATAATACATTACAATTATAATGTTACCACATATAAAAACATTCCTTGCACTTGTATTTGCATTTTAGCCCATCACCACAAAAATTGCCACATATTCACCTCATATACAATATTGGGCTAAAATACATAACAACATAGTATGAAACAAGTGCAACTAATCAAAATGATATACATTCCTAATTAGCAACATATAATATCATATAATAAGTTTATGTACACCACTCAAACCCAAAATTAGTATTAATATTCGATGTAGCAAATCTACAAATCCTTACCTGATTCCTTCCCTCACTCAGTCTCAGCTGTAGAACCTGTAAAATGGTAACCATAGGGTGAGATAAAAATCTCAGTAACTAAGATAATCTACATTATTGATTAATAAGCCAAGTTATAAACAAGCATTAAAATAAGTAACATAATCACATCATATAAGATCATCATAAATTGCATGCATGATCCCTAACCATTCGGTCTTCCAGTACTCCCAACCGAACCAGTAGGCTATTTCACAGAACTAAACCACATATATGGTCCCTAAGCTCACCATCCATGGTAGGACTACCTGGCCAAGGTGTCCTAAACCACTTCTGGACTACTGTTTCCTCCTATTACAAGTAATTGGGGTATCGTTACTCTAACTCTGCATCCTATGGATGCTGAGGAGCATAGTCTCCAACTTGGCACCCTTTTGGGTACTAAGGAGACTAAGTCTCCAACACCGCACCCATTTTTGGGCACTAAGGAGAGTAAGTGTTGCACTTGGCGTCTTGAGGTGCCAGCAATACCATATGGACTTAATCTTCACTATCTCCACTAGGGTGACCTCCCACCCTCGAATATGCCACATTTCACTACATATCTCTACTTGACCATGCATAAACAACTTTCCAAACAAATATAAAAAATTTTATCATTTACTTCAAAAATATAAAATTTTACAAAGTAATACTCCACTCATTTTCTAAAATAGTTAACTTTTAAAGAATTTATACATATATACTCAACAATTTATAGAAAAGCAACTTGAGAATAACTTATACAAGATAATAAATAATGCAAATTATCTAGTTACCTCAACCCTTTTGTTACTAAAAGGGTTACCCGTGGTACTAATTCTCTTTTTGTGTTAAGGTAAGTCTTTTCACACCACAATCTACAACAACAAGTACTATATGTTAATTTTCAATTAACACAAGCACTATTAACTATCAATAACCTCCCAATTCTCCCACTTCTCACTCAAATTCTCAACAAATATGCTTGTTAAGATTAGAATTTGTTCACACCATCCCTTTAAGTCTCTTACTAACTCTATCACAATATAAAACTTAATATCTCAACTTATCACACTTCAACACCCTATGATCAAGTTAAGGCTTGATCCAAAATTCACCAAACAAGAAAGTAGCTTCCTATTACCATATATCTAAGATCAATAAACCTAAATTAAACCTTTAGAGTCAATAGAAACCTTCAAAACATTGACTCATGGCTTAATCCAATCAAACCAAATTCTCACTCTTCCAAATCCCATGGAAAATGAGATGAAAAGGTAGAGGAGAAAGGTAGGAAAACTTACCTAAGAGTTTAGAGACTCAAATTATCTTTAAAATCCTTCTAAATTGATGCCTTAGCAGTGCCCAATGTTTTCCCCTTCGTGCTCTAGGTTTTCCACCGCAAAATATGTCAATTTCTGATCATTTCTGAAATTTTAAGTTGCTTGCTGTGCCATGCACCACAGCGCACACCACACAAGCCGTGGCTCACAATACAATGAGCAACGAGTTGATTTTACTCCCCCCGATGCCTCTGGACTTGATTCGACTTTCATTCTATCTTAATTTAGAGCCAAGTATAACTCAAAAATCTAATTAGCCACCTAAAAACATAATTAAATAAATTAATCATATTTTTAACCAATTTATCCCTTAGTTAATCAACTTTTTCAGATTTGAAGTTTTAGGATGTTACATAGCCCTTGTCCCATGATTGATTTGGGACTGCCCCACTTGTTCTACGAGGGACTCGAACCTAACTAGACTCTACTAGTTCATGAGGAGGCTAGATTAGGGGTACGAAATCCCATGATTGTTAGTATTAGGAAAAATTGGATTACATAAGTGAGTGAGTTAACCCTGGCTCAATAGCTCCTTACAAGTGAAAGGCTGGGTTAGTCCATGAAAGACATAGCCTCGTGATAGATAGCCACCAGTTTCGTGTCAGAGGTAACAGGAGGATATAAGTTTGGCATATGATCATGCATATAAGTCTAGGTACATAGTTGTTAGTGTTGTGGTCTGGCACGTGTTAAGGGCGAATGGTTGTTATTTTTGTGACCTTAAGTTATGGTTTTGAAAATAACATGATATAGTATTTTATGGCAAGCCCGGTTACATGGTTACTAGTTTTGTGAACTGTGGCCCAATACTATATGATATATGTGTTATGTGCCTATTTGCATCTATTTACAATTAATATATAACTGTAAGGGTTAAGTGAAACTTGGTTACTAAGTGGTTGTACTCACTCCTAAATTCTCAATATTTTTAGGGAATAGCTCATTGCATCCAAGTCAGGGAAAACACAGAAAGACTTAGGATTTATAGAGTAAATCCTCTTTATATCTCTCTTTAGTTATTTACATGTGTAATTGTTGATGTAATTGCCAACTAGGATTAATTGTCATGTTTGGTGCACTACTTGCATGATTTTGTGTTTAATTAGTGTATTTTATGCCATAGGTTAGTGAGTTTTTGCTGTGAACTCAAGGATAGGGCCAAAATACTTGTGCAAGTAGAAACATATGTATTTTTGAGAAATATGAATGAAATGGTTGATTTTGTGCAACTTTTCCTCTTCATTTATGTTTTGTGAAAATTAGGGTTGAGTGGTGATTTTGCGAAATAAGTGTATTTGTTTGCATGTGGTGTGTTGCACGAGTCTGCAAGAGTTCATTGAGTGTGGTTGGAGGGTTGGTGTAGGCTATTGGCATGGGTGGTTAAGTTGGGACAACCCATTTGGAAAATTTTATGAAAATATGTCAAAATGGATTTTAGTGTCTAACTTTTGATAGAAAATGAATTTAAGTGTGTAACTGGTGCCATTAGTTAGAGCTAGGAGAAAGCTCCATATAGATACTAAAACTACCTCAATTAGATGTCGAATAGAGATTTGGGATGCGTCGGAAGTTCTTTCCAAGTATTGACAAATAACAATACTAATCTATCAAATTTTGTGCGATATGTCGCGACACATGGCGTCTAATGCCGCAGTGCATAGCACAGAGGAGATACGCTGTGGCGCACATGTCAAATTTTGAGTAAAAATTCATTTTGAGTTTTAAAACTCACTTTTTAGGTCCCAATTGGTTTCCAAACTTCTGCTTTATTTTTAAAACTATGATTTGGAGTACTTAAATTATATTTGGGATTTTAAATGGAAAATTGGGATTCCTTTGAAATAGATTTTGAGAAATTCATTTATAAACCCGATAGTTTGGTAATTCTTGTGAGTTAAGCCATAGATTACCATATTTTAGAGTTAAATGTGATTTAACCTTAGGGAGGTTACAAAAAGCATGGGGCCCAAGACTTGTTTTGAAAATCATAAACATCATTTGAAATGTAATACACAATATTCATTACACAGTAAAAGATTAATGCACATATTCATCACATTCAATACATGACTTTGAGATAAAGAAACAGAGTATGGAAATAGGGCATACACCACGGCATCTACCATATGTGTTGTGCCATGTGGCACAAAGCCAGAAGCAACCCTTCTCTGTGCTATGAGTGGTGGTGTGACACACAATGCGCCGCAGTGCACATGACAATATTTTGCTATCAAATATCAATTTGTAGGAGTGAACTTCTGGCATGTGCTATTTTCACATACAATGTTTCATAAGAATGATTCAAGCACTCATATGAAGCTTATTTCATAAGATAACTACTGAGATAGGTTTGGACATAATCTAATGATCCGATCAAAATTTGGACATCCAAGTGTAAAAAGCTACTTTTTTAAAGATTTAGGTGCACCAAAGTGTTCAAATTGATCTCTTTATCTCATTAGATCATCCAGGGCCTAGAACTATATCCAAAAAAACCTTATACACTTGATTGACCACAATTCACATCATATATTACATAAATCAAGATTTGGTCGTTTGACAGCCCATTCACACCTCAAGAGACTTTTCACAACTTAAAACAAAAACACTTATTTTGTCATATTCACTATAAATCCATAACAAATTCACATATTTTTACATTCACAGCATATTCACAACTAAATCTTAATCTATGTCACTCATTTCTCCATATATTCACACATATAAGCTAAGATTTACAAAATCACTACAAATCACAGTTTTAAACATGCATGCAAGTCCTATGGCAACTTTTCATTTACATTTTCACAAGAAATAAGGTTCATTACACAAACTCTAATTCACATGGCCTAATCCATACTAGGCTGATCTAAAGTCTTTTCCTTTGTCCAGCTCATTACTATGACCTGTAAAAATATAACCACGAGGTGAGATAACAATCTCAGTAATAGAATAACTTTTTACTACTAATTATCACATGTAACTATAAGCAAATATAGCATAATATATAATTAAATGCAGCATATAACATGGATTTCACCTTAAATCACTACATCAATATAATATTTCACCACTAATCACCACTTTCATAAGTAATGATCACTACCATCTAAACTTTAAATCACTTTGACTTGAAACCATAGGCTTGCCTTAGATTAATACACATACTTATTAGCCCTGTGCATACCTTTAGTGGTAGAATTACCAAGCTAAAGGTGTTCTATGTCACATCCAAACTATGGCTTCCCTCATCACACAAAATGTGGTGTCGTTGGCTCCAACACCGCATCACAGATGCTAAGGGGCCTAAATCTCCAACACCACACCTCAATAGGCATTAAGGAGATAATTTTTAAGACCGCACCTCAAAAGGTGTTAAGGAGATATGATTCTCTAATACTAGACCCCATTGGGTAATAAAGAGAATATGCCATATGGACTTTCATCACTTCTTCTTATGGGTGAACTCCCACCGTTATGATCATGCTTCTGTTTAACAAACATGTTTACATTTCAATATATATATGCATCAGTGTATACCTTATAAGGTAATCTTGGATTAAGGATAATCAACACTAAAGATGCAGTTAACTTTTCTTTTAGCTTTTTGAATGCCATTTTGCATTGGTCATCTTAAATATAAGGCTGATCCTTCCATATCAACTTAGTTAACAGATAAGCTATTTAGGGAAATCCCTAGATAAATCATCGATAATACCAAGCTAATCTTGAAAAACTATATATCTCCATGACTAAACTAGGATATTCCTACTTTAACATTGTATCAATCTTATGCGAATCTATAGAAATACCATCCGCTAATACCACATATCCAAAAAATCTAACTTCTCTTAGCCAAAACTCATACTTACCGAGCTTGGCATACAACTTATTCTCCTTTAAAATTTAGACTACAATCCTCAAATGCTTCACATGCTACTCCTTAACTTCAAAATAGATTAGAATGTCATCAATAAAGACTACAACAAACTGATCCAAATACAACTTGAAGATGTGATTCACATAGTCCATGAACATTACAGGCGCATTGGTTAAACCAAATGGCAAAACCAAGAACCCATAGTGGCCACACTAAGTTCTAAAATCTATCTTAGGCACATCTACTGCATTAACTCTCACTTAATGATACCTTGGCCTCAACTCTATGTTGGAAAAGATTGAGGCACTAGTCAATTGATCTAAAAGATCATCAATCCATAGTAAAGTGTACTTATTCTTCATAGTCATCTTGTTTAATTGCTAGTAGTCAATATAAAGACATAAACTACTATCCTTCTTCCTTACAAACTAAGTCTTTAATATTCTTTTTCAATTCTGCTAATTTTGATAGCAACATTTTATATAGGGCCTTTGATATTGGTTGAGTTCCAGGATCTAAATCAATCGAGAATTCCACTCTCTCTTAAATAGTAATCTAGTTATCCTATCAGAAAACACCTCTAAGAATACCATATACACTTCACAATCCTACCAGATCAACTTTTCTATACTAATTACTAATAAGAACTTAAACTACTTTAAAGAACTACCTGCTATGGACAACACTGGTAATGAAATCATCTTTCTGGCATGATCAAGCATAGCATTATTTGTTGCTAGCTAATCTATACTAATAATTACATTTATTTCCTTCATAGGAATACAAATTAGATCAATCGTAGAAATTTTACCCTTAAATTAAATCTCCATCCCCTAATAAGCTCTACTAGTAATATTAGATGATCTAGAAGGCATAGTTACTATAATGAACATGGGTAATTCTAGCAAGGACAATCTCAATCTATCCACACACTTCTCAGACACAACGAAATGTGTGGCACTATAATCAAATGGTGCCATAACTTGATAACAAATAGAAATCATACCTCAAATCAAGTTTGGAGATATTCTGGCCTCTTCCTATATAATTGCAAATACTTGGCCAGGAATGATGGATTACTGCTTGGTCCATTCAATTGTGCTCTCTAGGAACTATCTCGCCATGTCCTGACTTACCATACTTAAAGTAAGCCTAACATCTGCCTGCATAAGATTGGCCATAACTATTACATTGGAGAACCCTTCTTATACTCAGTATTGGTGCTAGAACATTATATGCTTGCCTTGAAGACTGTGGAGGCCTAATTCTTATACCTCTGCTCCTCTGAATTGATCCCCTTTGCTAACAAAACCTTTCTTTCTTAAGGAACTAAAACTGATCGAACTGTACCTAGGCTTCTTCAAAATTCCACTTGTCAGACTTAAAGGAGATGAAAATCTTCCCAAATTGTCTCATCTCCTCTCAGCTTCAACTTGTCTACCTCTCCTGGCTGCTACTCTTAACTTATAACATATGTCTTCATATGTTGTCACTTCAAATAAGGCAATCTATTGGCAATGCTCGAGTCTCATCTTCTCTAATAGCCTCTTTGCCTTCTACTTGGTATCATTGCCATGCTGAAGATACATCAAGTAGACTGATAAGGTATTAGACCTTCTAATGAATTCCACCTTATCCAAATCTCTTTCTTTAAAAGTATAGAATTCTTCCTCTTTCTCAATTTTGAAAGAAATTGGGAAGTACTAGTCGAAGAAAACCTTTTTCAATTCCTCCCAGGTTAGATGAGTACCACTAATCGATCTTATAGATTCCTACCACCTCTTTACAAATCCAACCAACTACATCATAGCTAAAATAACTCTCTACTCAATAGTATAGACCACAACTTTAAAAATGGTCTCCAGTCGCTCAATCTATAACTCTACTTCCCTTTCCTTCATATTGCTATCAAAAGTAGGTGGGTTGAACTAAACAAAAGTCTTCCAAGCCTGATCTATTGATGGATTAGTACCAAGAACTTATTGTCTGCTACCCAAACTCTGATATGGTCTAGGCCTACTTTATGCTTCTTGTTACACTAAAACATATTAAACCTCAACTCTTTCTTGCTCTCTACCTCTCAAAATTGTATCATCATCTCAAACTATCTGTCTTATATCCACCATCACGTTTCCAAGTTCCTCTAATAACTCATCCTACTTATCTCTTGGTTGTGGTTGAACTAGTTGAATTTTTGGCTCCTACTCCTTCTCATTAATCCATTTAGAATAGGCAATTCCAGCATAAGTACCTTTTCTCATTATAAAATACCTTTCTCCCCTCTTAAGGATAAAAAGAACAAGGGAAAGTGAGCACAAGGGATAGAGTTGTGTAATGAACAATATAATTTCCATATATCTAAAGACAAATACAACAAGGAATCAGGACAACTAGGTCTTAAAATGTGAGAAACTAATACCAAATTATAACCTCTCCTAATGTCCACTTGACATTAGGAAAGGTTAACCTAATCACACCTTCACAATCTAAATTGTACTAAAAAAATTTGTTTGAAAAGCTTGAGACCCAAGACTTGTTATGCAAATAATTAAAATCAATTGAAATCTAATACATAATAATCATTACACAACTGAAGACTAATGCACGCATTCATCACATTCAATACATGCATTTAAAGTAAAGAAAAAAAGTCCGTAAATAGGGCATATGCCACGACGTCCACCATATGCACTGCGGCATGTGGCACAGAGCCACGAGCACCCCTTTTTTGTGCCATGTAATGCGATGTGACATAAAATGTGCCATGGTGTAACATCCTGAATTTTTAATCCTGTATTAATGACTGATTAAGCAATGAGTTAGTGATTTAATATGAGATTAGGTATCTAAATAATGAAGTAATATTTTAACCTATGGGGATGTTATTTGAATAGATACAAGTAAAAGAGCGAAATCCTGAAGTAAAGTGTATGAGCATAATGAGGATTTTCCTCACGCACCGCAATCCATAGTGCAAAACTTTAATTAATAGAGACGTGTCTAGCTCATGAAATAGAAAAGAACAATGTGAGAGCAGGGTTTTAGTGAAAAGAAGTGCAGGGGATGTGCTTGGTAAGAAAAATCAGGAGTAAGGATGATATTTCTGACATGTTACTTATTGGGTAAGTCTCATACTACCTTAACCTCAAATTCTACCCTATTTACTCTTAATTTTAACTATTGAGAAATTGAATTTAGGAGTTTCAAGGAGTTGTTTCTTACCATATAGTAATAGAAAGGTTCACTTAAACTAAACTAGTGCTTTGTGACTGGTTTGAGTTCCAACGATAAAGTTTTGAAGTTGCAGGCAAGATTTACACTAATCTAGAGAGAGTAGTGAGAGAAAATTTGGCTAAAGAGGTTAAATTTGGTAATGGGGCGTAATTAGTGGTAATAAGTGTAATCAAATGTGAATTATGGAATTAATAGGGATTAGGTGCTTAATTGTGATAATTGAAACTTTTGTCAACAGTAAGATTGACTTTAGCTTGCCAATTTTGTATAGATTCTAGTGTGTGATAAGTAAGTAAACAAAAAGAGATTAGAATAAGGACATTATATAGGTAAACCTTTCTATTGAATAGAAGGATTAAGGTAACCATATAGTTTATTATGTTTATTAACTATTATATTAGAAGTAAATATGAAATAAGAAATTGTTGTTTTATCATTTTTATGCATAATTGGTTATTGAAAACGGTTTTATTATGCACATTAGTTTGTGGAATGATTTGAAAGGTTATTAATTTCAATTGATATATATATATATATATATTGTGACATTACATGCTGTGAAAATGTGGATGAGTAGTGAAAATTGTGAAAAGAGCATGATCATAGGGGTAGGAGTTCACCCAGTATTGTGTAGATCTGTGTGTGCGGAGAAGTGAGTGAAAAAAATCCATATGGTCGGGTTGGCACTATGGGACATCCGGTGTAGTGTTATACGAGCGGGTACCATGGGTAATTCGATGTAGCATATATGGGACTATTACCATGGGACATCCAGATAGTCTAACAACTCTTTAGTGCTCGTCAGGGTACGGTTAGGAGTCAACGACACCTCTATCACAAGTATGTGAAATGAGGAAAACCATAGTCCAGAAGTGGGATAGAATACCTTTAGCCAAGTGTTTCTACTATTGAAAGTATGCTTGGATCAACATGTGATTGATCTAGTAGAGCTTATGGTTTCATGTTGGGGAGCTTTAAAGGTTTGGTGGATAGATGATCATGTTAATTTTTTATTGTGTGAAAATACTTTGAGATGAGAAATTATATATTTACTTTTGATATATATAGTTCCTTACTATGGTATTTGTTAGTTTGGCGTGGTTATGTGTGATAATGAACATTTAATAAACTATAATGGTTACTAAGATTTTGATCTCGCTCGTAGTTATTTACATTTTTTAGGTTTTGGTATTAGTAGTGCAAAGGGAAAGGAATTGGGCTAAGAGTAGAGATTTCTCCTGAAACCCATTATATGAATTGGTGTAATGACTTGAAAATATGAGTTGTGTGTGTATGTGTATATTATATATATAAGTTGCCATAGAATTTAGTACATGTGCAAAATGTTACGAACGATGATAGTGTGTAGATGATTAGACACATTATTTAGTCACTTTATCTGTACATTTAGGACCTATTTTGCATGATATATTGCCTAACTATGTGCATTCTTGGTGTTAAAAGTGATAAAATTGCCTAAGCGGTGAATTTGTGTACTTAGGGTATTTTAGTCTAAATTTTCACTTTTTATACAAAATTGGGTTTTTGTTGGATTAAATGTCATTTTTTTGCCTAGATTCATCATGGTCTAATTGGTTTACAAAAAGTCATTTTGGTTTGGGAGATATTGCATAAAAGTTATACTTTAGGGTTGTTAACTTAGTTGATCTAGTTTGGACTTTGCATGTGCATGTGTTTACCTTGTGCTTCTCACCTGGCATTGCTCTTGAATTTCATTTATAAATATCTTCCCATTTAAATAATTAATTTCTTATGCAAAAATATAATTTATTCTCTCACACATATATTATTGGATTAAATCAAATGTTATTTTGTGACTTAAGCAAACAAGTGCACTTGGACTTGTGTCAATTAGGCTAAAGGCAAGTAAGAAAGCATTTTGGTCTTGAGTTAGGCTTGCAAGGACTTGCAAGAAAAGGAGAGGGAGCTGAAAAATTCAAATTCAAATTCAAAATGACAAGCATGCAGTGCCACATCACTCAAATCTCCTAATTAGGAAAATCGTATTCTCTCCTTAATCCTTGTCTTGATTTTGTGATTTGGAAATAAGATTTGGAGTCAATAAAATCACCTTGAAATTAGAACATATTCCTCCCTTCTAATCTTAACCTAAACCTCTTTGTGTCCAAGTTCATTTTAGGCTTGATCCACACACTTAACTTTGGCTAACTCACACACATATCACTTATCACTCATACAATCATCCATACTAATTAAGGGGTGGTGTAATTTCGTCCAAGACCAAAAACCATTCACTCATCCACTCATTTTCTATCATTCTCTCATCTCTTCTCTTCAATGTCTCTTCACAAATTTCATCCATCACCTACATTATGCTAAAAACACACACATACAACCCTAGTCTCCATCCATTCATCCATCTGAGGTTTTTATCTCTAATGGTAGGTTAGTTTCATTTTGGCCACGGCATGAAAAGAGATCTTCTATGGAGTTTAAAGGTTAAGGGGCTTGTAGATCTTGGAGGAGAAGGATGAGGATGAGGCAGAACACTCAACATCTCTTTGGTTTTTAATTACTCTACCCTAGTTTTCTTAATATCTTGATGTTATAAGGCCATAACTTTGAATTATTTCATCATGTATTTGAGCCATAATCTTAGTTCATTTGTGTTTATTGTTGAGAACTTGGTTATTTGATTATGTTTTTGTATTTGGTACTTCCTTACATTAGTGGATGTTATGATAATCTTGAGATTTCTATTAGTATCTCATCTTGCATTTTCTACATCATAACATTGAGTGGTTGATGCTTGATTTCTTATTTTCTCATCATAATCTTAGGAGTTTACATGCTTTTTGGGAAGGGCTCAATCACATATGCATAATTCACATCACACTTGGTCAATGCTTAAAAACTAACCTAATGAATTGAACTAAGGACCCTAATCAAGCACTTAGGGAGGTTGTTAGGAAGGTTAAAAGGCTAGAGATAATTTTTCTAATTTTCTTCATTTTAGGCTAAGAGGGTAAAGTAATCTAAAGCTGACTTAATTAATTTTTAAGCTAAGGACTCACTCACTACTCTAACTCTAAGATCCTATCATTTCATAAGAAATTACTAAAAATACTTTAATCTAGTTTTAAAGCTTTCTTTTTAATTTTTAGAAAATCAAATAAAGATCAATCAATCCTTTAAGTAGTTTAATTAACATTGGTTAGCTTTAATTAATCATAGTAAGCTCCCTCAAGAGAATCAATCTAGGTTGAAACTTAGTACTATTTTGGGACTTAACAGCAAACTCTTCCTAGCATGGTGATTTTGTATCCTAGCTAGTGTGTGCATATGTGTGTATGTGATGGAATTGTCTGTATGGGCTAGTGGACAAGTGCAAATATGTATATAATAGAATTATATATGTTATGCATAAAGTTGGCCAACTTTGTGTAAAGTAAATGAGAAAAATGAAATTTGTGCCCAATTGTGTGAAATAAGTAATTGAACGGCCAAATGTGTTTATGTGTTATATTGTGTATATCATTGTTCAATCAGGTATTTATTATCTACTTGGATGTGGTCAAAGCCCTAAAAGCGGCCAATGACTTGTGGTTTCAAATAGTGAATCTTAAGTGGTAAAATTTTAGCATAAAATGATTAAAATGCACTTGGGTGTTTAATTTTTGAATGGGATATTGAATTTAAAAGAAACTAGTGTCATTGCTTAGGTTATCAAATAAGTTTCGTGTGAGTACTTGAGTCATTTCAATTAGACATCAGATGCTAAAATGGTGAATGTCTGAAGTTCATATCAAATTCTGTAATTTAACAGCAGATTCTAATATGTGCGCTGCGGCGCATGTGTCAACATGGGACAATATACCATGGCACATGTCACAGAGCGTGAAAGTTGTGTCTTTGTGCCATATGTTGTGGCACATGTGGCATGAGTTATGGCACATGGCTCACTTTTTGTGTAAATTCTAATGTTTTCAAAGGGTTTCTCTTGAGATTTACCTATTTGTATTGGGTGCTTCCATTGTGTGCTATTTGGTGCAACCTAAATGGTTTTATATGAAAATTTTTAAAAGTTTATTTTGGGATCTTAAAGTTTTAAAGATATCTTAAATTGATTAGTGGATTGCGCAAAAGGTTGAATAGTATTGTCTATGAGGGCATTATAATGAGAAAAGCTCTCATAATATGTGAATAATTCAAAAATTATATTAAACTTATCTTCCAAACTAAGGGTGAAGATGGCACCTTGGGCCTCTTCATTAGGCATGGGCTTTACTTCAATGAAATCTTAAGTTAATTAATTAAGAGCCTCGTTCATAACTTTAGTCCTAACACTAGTCATTGGGCCTCGAATCCCTTGTAATGGATCCTTGAGCATGCCCTTCTTGATATATTTGGCTTAGAATCATCCTTCTTGGAACTCATGCACACCTCCTTGATCTTTAGCTGGGCCATCATTCCCTCTTTCTTGAAAAGGATTCATCCTCGAATCTACAGAGTTAAAAAGGGAAAAATCAAAAACATTAAACGTAGTAGTAACATTCCCATAAGAGCTAGGTAAATAAATTTTATAAGTATTGTATCCAATGTGTTCTAAAACTTGAAAGATCCATCTCCATGAAGCTGTAGCTTGGGTTTACTTTGTTTAGGGAACATCTCTTTCCTTAAATAAACCCAAACCTAATCTCATGATTCAAAGACAACTTATCTATAGCCCTTGTTAAGTTGTTATGCTTATTGCTTATTCTTTCTCTCAATGTAAGCTTTCACTTTTGCATGTAATTCTTCCACAAATTCAGCTTTCTTTTTGCCATCAAAGTTAGCTAGTATCTTAGATGGTAAAAGGAAAATATCTAAAGGAGTTAAAGGATTAAAGCTATAACAATTTCAAAAGGAGAATAAGAAGTAGAGGAATGTATAGTCTTGTTATGAACAAATTCAATGTGTGGCAAATACTTTTCCCAAGTCTTCAAATTCCTTTGAACAACAGCACACACTAGTATAGTCATAGTTCTACTAACTACCTCAGTTTGACCATTAGTTTGTAGATGAAAAATAAGAGAAAATAAAAGTTTAGTCCTAGCTTGTGCCACAAGGTTCTCCAAAATGGCTAAGGAACTTTACATTTCTATCACTCAAAATCGTTTTAGGCAATCCATACAACACAATAACTTCCGTAAAGAACAAATCAATAATATGAGTAGCATCATTAGTTTTAAACAAACAATAAAATGAGCCATCTTACTAAACTTGTCAACAACAAAAATATGCTATCATGCCCAATGGGTGAGCTAGGAAACCCTACAACAAAATCCATGGAAATATCATTTCAAGGGTAGGTAGGAACAGGAACGATGTATATAACTTATGGGGTTGTACCTTAGATTTAGCTTGCCTACAAACAACACATTTATTGCATAAAGAAACAACTCCTTTTTTTATTCCAGGCTAATAAAAATGTTCTTATAATGTAGCTAAAGTCTTGTTAATGCCAAAATGACCCATTTGATTTCCACTATAGGTCTCCTTAACAAGAAGTCCATACATGAATAGTTGTAGGCTCACACAACTTATCTTTTTTAAAAATAAAATTCTCAAAACGATAAAAGTCATGATGAAAGTCATGACTTCCATATTTTTCATAGGATTTTCAAATTTCAACAAAGTCAGAATCAATCTCATACAATCCCTTTAATAATCAAATCCAAGAAAATGAATATGAAGGGAGCAAGAAGAGCATTCTTATGAGAAAGGGCATCAACAACCATATTCTCTTTACCTTTTTTATGCTTGATGATATAGGGAAAAGCTTTAATCAACTCTAACTATTTGACATGTCTCTATTTAACTTTCCTTAAGACTTAATATATTTTAAGTTTCTTGATGATTAGAATGAATAATAATAAATTCTCTTAGCCTCAAATAGTTTTGCAAGTCTTTAAAGCTCTTTTCAAGGCATAGAATTCCGTGTCATAAGTAGAATAATTCCAAGAAAACACCCTTTAATTTCTCTTTAATTTCTCACTAAAGTAAGCAATACAATGATATTTCCTACATTAAAATAGCACCAATATCAATACCAAAGGCATCATACTCAATTTCAAACAATTTATTAAAATTAGGCAATCTTAAAAGTGGAGCATTAGTTAGTTTTTTTTTTCTCAAAGTGGTTAAATGCTTTCTCATGTTCCTTGATCCACTTGAAAGTTATGTTCTTCTTCATAAGTTCATTAGGCAGGGCAATAATGAAAGAAAAGTCCTTCACAAACTGTCTATAGAAACTTGCTAACCATGAAAGCTTCAAACTTCATTTATATTCCTGGAGTTCGCCACTCGTGAATAGGTTTCACCTTGGATTCATCTACA
>NW_026556902.1:0-30145 GCF_029017545.1 Prosopis cineraria
CTTCTCAGCTTCGGGTGTCATGCATAATATCCCACTAAAGAAGATCAAGCAGCCAAAACCTCATTTCAGATATCACTGACTAGATCGAGAAGGAATATTAATTTCTCCAAAGCATCTCAACGAGTAAATTGGTAAGCATACTAATCCAACTAGTCATAATACCTCTATTGGAGTTGATGATTTCTTCTCACTAATCTTATCATACTTCTGTTTTTTATTGCCGGCCTTCAGACCTTGCCAGGGAAGACTAAAATAACATAGAAAACCGACAGTAAGAATGCCATCAAAATAATATGTAGCAACTATGGGGTAAAAAAGACGGGTCTGATAAGTATCCAACCTTCCTCTTAAGAAGTACATGAGCACATAACCAAGAGATTCCAGATCATCTCTTCTGCTTTGTTCTGCCAGAAAAATAAAATAAAATCAGGCAGTTGAAAGCAGGTGAGTCTAATTTTGTAATGATTTACTTTTATTAATTAGGGTGTCAGTATGAAAAAGAATAAATCTAGCATAAGATATTTGCCCACCAATTCCAAGATGAGTGTTGACACTTGCATAGCGAGCTGTGCCAGTCAGGTTCTTGTTTTTCTCTACAAATAGAAGACACATAAATTTACATAACAATTTTGAAGGAAATCATAGAAAGAAAAGGAAAATAGCAAAATGCACACAGAATTATAGAACACAAAACTAAGTAAAATGAATCCCAGAAAAAAAAAACACTGAAGTAAAAGATCCATGTTTATTAAGCATTTGATCACAAGATGGCAAACAGAGATGAGCCTGGGTTGGGAACTGAGATAAAACATAGAAGAGGATCCAACCAGAGCACGCAGAGCCAAATATTGGTCTACATAGAAGAGGATTCAACCAGAGCACGCAGAGCCAAATATTGGTCTCAGTTCAAATTTTAGAAATTACTTTTTATTGATTAAGGTGTTCATGACAGTATTTACAATACCGGATTGGAGATATGTCACACAAAAGAATGAATTTCAAATAAAACTGCAGCAATCCAAAATGATCTTACTAAAGTAATGATGTAACTGCCTAAATCCGAGATTTTTTTTTTTTTTTAAATTTTAACCAATAAATTGGCAACACAAGGATAGGTGTGCTAATTTATTGTTGCTTCCTGGAGGAAAACTGCATTCCTGCATAGTTAATTCCAATTCAATACACACACACGCACACACAAATGCGCATGACTAAATATGTTGCACTTGAGCACTTCCAAAACTGGGCATCTGCATGTCCAGAAAAGAGCATGACAAAATTTACCTGTATGGTATGTGCTTATGAGTCTGGAGATCCTTATACTTCTTTCCAAGTCCATAATCAATGATGTAAACCTGCCATGATAAACATATTATCAAAATAATTACAAAGAACTAAATTTCCTGCATTCACCCAATATTTTCTTATCAGAATCTCCTGATCATGTTTTGACTCCTTTAATTGACAAAAGAATGGAATTCTTTTTCTTTCTAAGATTGAGGAGAAGAAAGCAAGGCAGTGGAGAGCAAGAAATCCTTTAGTTAAATTATCCACAACAAAACAATTAAATCTAGCAGAAGCAAACACAAAAGTTAATGTTATCCCGATCAGCATACATATCTGATAGAGTAATTCCCCTGTCGAATTTTTTTTTTTTTTAAATCCACATTGAGGCTGAAAAGCAACTCTCAGCATGGGTTACTGATGTTGATAACTCCTTTACCTGGTTAGCTTTGCGCCCTAGACCCATTAAAAAATTGTCAGGCTTTATGTCACGATGAAGAAATCCTCTTGAATGCATATATTCAACCCTGTTAATCTGAAAATAATAATAACAATATGAATACTTAGTAAATCTGTCTATGACACTTTACTTAAAATGGTTTCCAAGTAGACTTACTAATTGATCAGCAAGCATCAACACTGTCTTTAAGCTGAACTTCCGGTTGCAATAGTTGAACAGATCTTCTAAGCTTGGCCCAAGAAGGTCAATAACCATAACATTGTAGTCTCCCTCAACTCCAAACCACTTGAGGTGAGGAATCCCCGCTTTATTGAAGAAAAGCCAGATCCAATTACTTAAGAGCAATATTGTTTCTTTCTTATTATTTTTGCAACTTTTTTTGTTTTTGTTTTGTAGGCATGACTTAGAGAAGAATAATGGTTCTGTTCATAATGAAGTATAATTCTAGACCAATGGGCATATGTATAACTATACTCCTGAATCCAAATACAAAGGAACGAATTATATATTTCATTTGTATATTCAAAATTGTCAAAAGAGACTTTCATATTAGTAAACACTTAAAGAATCTCTGGACACAAAAAAGCTAAAAAGGTAAAGTCACCACAGACTTACTTCCTCCTTGAAGAAGCATATATAATTTTGATTCATATTGCAGCTGTGGATGCCTGCTCTTCACAGGTTCCTGAATTTTTTTTTTTTTTTTGGAGAAGGGGGAGGGAGCAAAAGAAATTGGTTAAAAATTAGCACAGAATGTCATGCGCATATTGGAATCACTAATCACTAACTGGTATACAAATGTCTCTAGAAATAAACAAAGGCAAGGATATTATAAACCCCCCCCCCCCCCGGCCCCAAAAAAAAAAGGATATAACAAGCTAAACCACATTGAAACAAAAAGAACTAAAAAGAAAAGGCAGCATTTCACACAATTCTCGAATCCTTAAAGAGAGCATTCATTTCTTCTAAACTTTAGCTACTGTTACAAAGTTGACATTGAGAGGAGGATGGATGTTGTTCCTTTTGTTGTTTGCTTAGTCAACAAATTATTCCTCACATCAGGTTTTGCTTATGATTATTGGAACTCCCATAGCAACTATAAAAAAAAAAAAAAAAAATTCAATGCATGTCACCATCCAAAGTGCCAATGTCTGTTGCATAGAAAGATAGAGCATCAATTATCCAAAGCAGGCATTATTAAGTAACGACATTTAATATTGAGATTGTAGATGAAGTAAAAAGAAGTGATTTGTTCATGCTAAACTCTAAGCAATCATTTGACATAGCAAAACGTCACAATAGATTCAATTTTTAAACCGTTTTAACCCTACCGAACACAGAATGGGGGTTATCAAGAAAAGATAACATACCAGCTTAACAGCCACCTCCTCTCCAGTTTGAACGTTAACACCTAACATGAGAAATAAGAGAAGGATTAGCGTGTTTATAGAAACATAACATCGCAAGAGATGCTGTCAGTGAAAAAGTACTCGCATTTACCTAAATAAAGCTCTCCAAAAGACCCACTCCCAATTTTCCTTCCCAGTTTGAACTTGCCAGCAATCACATGATCCATTATGAACAAGACCTTCAGTACGCCGCCAAGCACCAACTGTAATAAGTTGTTCTACTCAGATGTTCGCCCAGGTTTTTATCTAGATGTTCAAAATGGCATAAAGACCAAAAATACACCGTGTTCCTCCGCCGACTCACCAGTTAAAAGGGCCCGACAAATCAAATGATTCGCTTTCTTCAATAATCAACCCGATTCTAATAAAACTTCCCAATACGGTGATCCAATTGATCGTAAAATTGCGTATGACGTAAATCCAGATAGGAGAAAACCAATGCGAAACAATTTATAGCATCCCCAGGAATGAAGACGAAGTCTTTATTCAGAAGGCCAAACCAAATTCTCCAGTGACATCCATTTACCACAACTAAACCGAATCAATTGCCGATAGAAGCCCTAATTTCCAGAAAACAGGAACGAGTTGACCAGATAAAATATGACGCGAACATTACCAGGAACAATTGAAAGAAACTTTTACAACATAAAATAAAAATAGTAACAACGGAGGAGATCCAGGAGCATGCGCTGGATGGGACGAGGCATGAAGAAACAAGAGTAGTTCCGCAAAACAAAAGCTGGATGATGGACGGCGGAAACTGATGTAAATGAGAGAGAAAGATGACAATGGAAAAACTGTACGACGTGAAATCTATATAGTAATCGCTATTTCATTCTTTCCTTGCCCGAAAAAATAATAAAATTCCCGTTCTTTCGTAAACATAACAAAATTCTTTTTTTTTTTTTAGCTCCGTTCTCTGCGCCGATATTAATTAACAGCTTTAAATTACCCTTAAATAAAAAAAACTTACAGATTTTTGTTTTCCCTTAAACTGAAGACTGGCGATGAGTTAGTTAGCATTTAGCACTTGAGCCTCCTTGGGTGCTGCCCACGATGCGATGTGCTGCGAAGGGACTCTCTTTAATCTTTATCTCTTTACCTTTTTATTCTCTTTTGCTTTTCTTTCTTCTTCTTTTTCTTTTTCCCCCTCCCCTCCCCTCTCTTGCTTTTTCCTTACTTTGTTCAAGTCAATCTGTTTGTTCTGGTATTTTGTTTTCCATTCTTGTCATCTGCTTCTTTGTATTTTATACGTGATCAAGAAGTGCTCGATTCATGCTTCTGTCTCTTTCGATACCTGGTCGTCTTATCGATGCGATCTCGGATTTATGTATTGTTTAACATATGAGGATTTGACACAACTATTTTTTTGGGGGAAAAAAAATCTACTGTATGATATTGCTGACCGATATTAGAGTTAAATATTATCAATCTTGTTCCATCCACTGGCTTTTTTTCCCCACTGCATTCTTCATCCCTTCATCTTCACTGCAGATGTATGTACCATCGCCTTTGTGGTGAAAGTCCAGATTTGATGTCTATGAAAATACTCTTAGAATGTTAAAAAAAAAAAAACAGTCAAATTTAAACCATTCACTGTTTTAGTACAAGAAGTAGATTTGAATTTTTTTAAGGTAGATGATAGATCCCTCCCATTTAAATTGTTATATATATATATATATATATAAGGGTTAAATTATTTTAAGGCAATCAAATTTGTTCTTCCATAGAAAAAATTTGAATCCCAACCACTGTTACTCATGTGAACTTGAGTTGATTCCATTCACTGTACATCTCACTCTTCACACCCATATGTGGCCATAACATTCAACATGATTTTCTCTCCATGAAATTTGATACCCGTACATTCGTTATGTTTACTGGTATCAATCAAATACATTCATAAACAAAATGGTCCCGTGAGCTGCTTAACACAATGATATTCTAATATGAACCTCACGTGATAATATATTCTAATATGTAATTTGAAGCGTCTTCTTTTATATTTAGTAGGAATGACTGAAAGAGGTGATTATCTTAATAGTCGATCAAGTTATATAATTACAATCATAATCATAACTATTATGAAAAAGTGAAATGCGAGAGACCCAGACCAAAAAAAATAGTGGGAGGGGGTAGCAGAGTAGAACACGCAATCAATTAAATATAATTATAATATTGAATTCACTCAAATATGTCCCCACAAATCATTCATTACTAGCGCACCTCAAGTTATGAGGAGAACATAATAATGAAGGATATGATGAAAATAGACCCTGATATTTGAACTAATCAAATAAAATTGGACCTAAATTTTAGGAATCTCCAATGTCATCTTTTTTATTTATTCATCATTATAGTTTGTGTGATTTCAAAGTATAAAGACTGATCAGTAATACTATAAGGATGAATCAATTAATTTTTCCTTTCATATATTCTTTTCGCAAGCCCAGAAAAAAAAAAGTGCACTACTTGTCATTACAGCATTACAAGATGCAGTTGTAATTATCTAGTCATATATCAAGATGATCGATAATATAACAGAATACTTGTAGTATATTACACGTAATTAATTCATACATACAAAAAGTTTAATCTCAAAAAAAATGGAACACCTAAAGAGCTCATATTGTGAACAAAATTCAGGAGCTTTTGACAAAATTTCTAAAGGTGCCCGGGTGAAGCGATCAAAAGTCTCGGCAATCATACTGTTCAATAGATAGATGCTAATGCCATAGGATTATGATGACCTAAGACATTTGAAAATCTCACAACATTGTCTTTTTAAAAAGTTACGACTTTGTCGTCAATCAGCTTAATAAGATCATATTCTCCTCGTTGCGGATCTCGAATTCGTCTAACAGCGGCAAGGTTTTGAAGTAGCACCAAAGTTTTTTAGATTGAGTCACAATCAAAGATCAAGGTAAGCGAGATGAACGACCAACCAAAACGACAAAGGGACTCGATATTAAAAGAATGCTTCCAGTTTGGATTAGGTTTACTTGACCAACCTCTCAGAATCAACGTTCAAGAATGATGTGCAATGCAAAATTTAAAAACTGTTCGGTTCAGTTATACTATATTTTATAGTACTCTTAGATGGTGCGATATTTACATTTTTATGTAATTTAACATAACAAGTTTAATTACGATTGATAAGTCACATCGTAACAAAACCCTAGGATATATTACACGTTGCAAGATAGAAAGTGATACAAATAATTGGCTATCACTAACGTACAAATTTACAGAGTATATCCGTTTACAGTGTTTCTCGTACCGACATAATGCAGTAAGAGGTTTACACCTCCATAGTTAGGGCACATAACTTTCTTCATGCCTTTGCTCAAGCAAGCAATCAAGTACCAAGTAACCATTATTGTAGCCAAGAACGTATCCAAGCATCGAATAACGTTAAGAATAATAAATTGAACATTGAAAAAGTTAACGCTGTTGGCATGAGTTATGGCTCCTATGCTGTCAGACTGGATATGTCACAAGTTTTGCCCTGTCAGGAGGTTTCTCTGTCTTTATTAGTTACCTCTAAACGGGGTGGCAAGAGGTTTAGAAAGCTCCCTTGAGCAGATTGATTGCCTGCAGGTGCATCTGAAGAAGCAGACACCTCTGATGTTTCTGATTCACCAACTGTCTCAACCCCATTTTGATCAGATGAGAAACAGAAAAGTATACAGGAGCGAGCAACCAAATATATCGATCTTTTTAAATAAAAAAGAAAGGTCAGAAAGTTTTGAAAGCATACCAAAAAGTGACTTGATAGTCGGCCTCTTTGATTTGGAGGATTTCTTCTTCAATTCGGCTGCAAGGTAAGAGGAAAAAAATTATATCGAGAACTATTTTGTGCATGCATGTGTTTAATGATATTCAATATCCATTATTGCATTAAAGGAAAATAATGTATCCTAAAAAAAAAATGGCATCCATGACATGGGCTATAATTTCCATTATTGAACCTTAATCCTGATCCGAGTATTTGGTAAAACAATATACTTGATCATGATTGAAGGTTTCAATATAGAGCGTTGCATAAAACATTATAAATTAATATGCAGAGGTGTTAAAGAAAAAGTGACATACCCATCCCAGGAACTTGATAGTCATTGACAATTTCGAAATTCTTATATGTGTACCCAACAAAATTTAAGTCCTTAGACGAGAGCATCTGTAAAATCACCCATTAAAAGAGACAACATGAAAGTGAAAAAAATGTGTAGCCCTGATCAGCGGCAACAGACGAAGAACTAGAAGATCAAACAAGAGAAGATCAACAACCATATAACATGATATATTGCCTAAATGAAACGTTCATTGGCACCGGCTAATGAAGAATATAACCAACGACTGCACTTGACAAAGGCAAGTCCATTTGTACTGCTAATGATAGCAAGGCAAACAATATTAAATTTTTCATTGAGGAAAGTGATATCCTATATCTCGAGTAATTCCAAACAACCTTGGAGCAGCAGGGACATACTTAATCATCTACATTTCACTGGGCCCAACAAATACAAAATCCTAGCAGAGTCATAACTTAAAATTACTTAAGAATTCAGGAAAAGGTGTCATGACTGGCAAATCCAAATTTCAGGAATTACAAGGGTATCGATTAAGACATAATCCTTATCATGGTCCTGAAAAAGTTTGTTTAGCTCGACATTAGCCAAATGACTTCAGAAGACATACTTTGTCTAAAATTGAAAAATAAATTAGAACTTCTGATATGGGAATGTCAAACAAGTTCAACAGCCGGCAGCATGCTTCCTGTTCCTGCTACCATGGCCCTGCCTACCAGACGTTAAATTTTATTCAACTTAGCTCAACAGCCAACTCACAGCAATGTAAAATCAAGGGGAAGTTAATTTTCACAACACCCAAGATGTATTTAATTTCCATATGGAAGTAATTCAAATAATGATGCTTATTTTCTTTTCATATATTATACTGACTGAAAAGAACACCGCACTGTTTCATCACCATATCAGTCAACAGAAGATTATGCAAATGTTAACTATGGTGATAACTTGCAGACATATCAGCAACAGAGAAGTATGCATCCAAGATTACCTTTCTCCAAGGCCCAGATCTTGATGCTTGGTGATTCTGGATGTCTGACTGCAAATGCGAAAGGGAAAATGAGGAGCGATAGGAAAAGGTAAAAGGCATTAGATAAGCATTTATGCCTAGCAATAACCGTAAAGGCCCAAATACCTCTTCAAACTTCTCAAAATTTTGAGTATCTAATTCATCATTGACCTCAGGAATAAATGCAGCTTCCATTTGATATAGCTTATCCCATTCAACACCTTTGAAGAATGGATGATCCTGAAATGGAATACAACAGCAAGGTAACCTCTATATCCAAACATATAATGGAACAAATCCAGGATGTTCTAATAGAGCAAACCATACAACACCTTTATTTCATCAGCACCGTTTGACCCCAGCCTGTGATTGACATTACACAAAAGTTTACAAATAAGATCTTTAGCCTCTGGGGATAGTCTTGCCTCTTCTGGAAACTTCAAGTGAGATTTCCAATTTACTATCTGCATGAAACACGTATTTCAATTTTCAACTAATATCTGGCAGACTCACAGCAAATGAATTTAACAGGGGAAAAATGGGTCAGCTTCATCATGACTGAACATTGGCTTATATGGTTTGACTTTCGTACACGAGCACAAAATTGCCAAGAACTTAGCTCAATAAGATATTGGGAAAATCACAATCAAGGACAACTGAATAACATTTGTTGCTCTGCAGGACCAAGTAACCTTAACGTGATTAAAATTTATTGTGTAAAGACAAAACTACCCCTCATGTATATATATACTCTTTTAACAAGTCCCTATTTGAGAAAAAACAAGTCTCATTTTCATTTTAACAATAATCAATTCTCTCATCAACAATTTCAGAAAATTAATTTGGTGGTGGAAAGGAACAAGTATTGTGATTTAGTGAACAAATCCTCATTCAGGACAAAAAAAAGTTTCATTTCTATTTTAACAACAATCAATTCCTTCATTAACAACTCTAAAATATTAACTAAGTGGTAAAGAGGAAGTATTGTGATCTAATGAACCTCATTCAAGTAAAAATAAGTTTCAATTCCATTTTAACAGCATTAAATTCCCCCCATCACAACAAGTGTGTGTGTGTGTGTGTGTGTGTGTGTGGTGTCAGGGATAGTTTTGTTTTTTCACAATAAATTTTAATTACATTTAGGCCCCTTGGTCTTGCAGAGCAAAATTAGAATTATTTGGTCTTGTAGAGTAATAAATGTTATTCAACAGTCCTGGGTTGTGATTTTCCCTAAGATCTTTAAGAGTTGTTTGGTGCATTATGATCTCGACCTTATTATCTCACATACCATGATATTTTGGATGACAATGTTTGGTGTGTTGTTATTTAATAACATGATGACATTTGAAATATCACCTTTATATTGCTTCTTAACCCAAAAGGATGTTATTTAATAACAGCCAAAATATTTTGTCATCTCACATGACAAGGTGGAATACATTAGTTCTTTCAGTTACCAATTTTATCATAACCTTTCCAGATTAATTGACTCAGAAATTATGAGTGTGTCTCAAAAGGTGTACATGGAAATTCAAAAAAGTAAACAGCATGGACTAACACGTGTAGCCTAATATAGGCATCATGAATACAAAGTTATCCTTATTGCAATATCTACCAAAATATGCAAGATACTGTGGTATCTGAGATCACATGATACTAAATGCCTCCTTAGTATCATTTCAAATATTTTAAAAGGCAAGACATTGATGAGAACTGCAACAGAATTATAACTACCTAAATTTCAACATCAAACGCAAACAGCTCAAATTACAGTAAATACAATGAGTTTCTTGGAATAACTTGCAAAACTAAAAGCTATGTCAAAGATATGTTCGTAGCAATGAACAGCTCTATCATAAATATTACCTTTCTACATGTTGACATTGGATCGTCAGAATAAAATGGAGGATACCCCACCAACATTTCATACATAATCGCTCCAAGCGACCACCTGTATATTTCATAACAATCATTACAGTATTTCAATAATATATGAAACCATTAAAAAGAAAAAAGGAAAAGACAAACGATGTCAAGCATGAAATGTGAATGTAAGAGCTCGTTTGGTTTTCCATCAGTGAAAAATCAGTTTGTTAAAAGTTCAATTCAATAAAAGTCAGTTGTGATAACAAAATTTGTATTTGGATACAATTTTTCAAAAGTTAGTTTGGTAAACTAAAAGTTGCTTGAATTATATATATTGCAATGTGCTTTTGAATGTATAATTACAGAATATGACATTGATTTTTATTATTTATAATTTTTGTTATAAAACTATTTTATATTAGAACAATTTAAATATAATTACATTGTTCTAAAAATTTTAAAAACCCCTCATCTTTTTTACAAGGCATTTTTGAGAAGGATATTTAATTCTTATCATAAATATTTAAAAATTATTTAATTATTTATGACAGCTTTTGATATTACCTTTTTCTAATGTTTTTGTTTTTGTTCTCGTTTTATTTGGCTAATTTTTTAATTATAACGTTTTTAAATATGAAAGAATTTGATATTTTTTATTTAGTGTCATTGAATTAAACAAGCCTTTTAATTTTATCCTCTAAGAACACAAAAACTGAGAGCATAACGCAACTAGCGTGAAAGTACAATAAATAAGGTTTTTAATTTAATTTGATTGGGATGCTGATGATGGAACGAAGGGCAAAGAGCGTCAGAGTGATGAATGATGCATAAGTTTTGAGGGATGGAAATGTGCTTTCAGTTTGAAAAGCTACAGGAAATAAGATTAGCCAAATGTATTTTGAGCCTAAATTTAGGAAAGTCAATTTGGGTACAAATTGTTTCCCAAACAACTTTTAACATCCTAAAAGTGTAAATGGATTTTCTAAATGTAAAACATTGGGTTCCCAAACAGGAACTAAAACTAAGTTGAAATATTTTGGAAAGATAACCAATAAATTATGGCAAGAACACACTTGGGTTCTAAAATATACATTCTAATTCACTTGCCACACAAATCAGAGTGAAATAAATCAAAAAAGAGTTAAATATCATAAAACTGACCAGTCACATTCCATTCCATAACCTTTCTTCAATAGAACTTCTGGAGCAATATAATCAGGTGTGCCAACAGTAGAATAAGCCTGCAACATCCATGAATTCACCATTATAAAGCACACACAACATAAGCGGAAAGGAACACACTTATTCCTCACACATTGAGAAAAGAAACAAATCTTCTTCAGTCCTCACAAATATCCTCAGTATTAGCAGTCATGGTTTTCTTCATGTTGGAAGGAGAGGGGGGTTTGCAAGTACATTTTATCAGCACATGACTTGTACATTTAACAAGGTTATGAGGAAACACCACAGCAAGTACTAATAAGAAATAGCTAGCACATGATTGCAGTAAACATACAAGTGTTCTTCTGTTCCTTTGCCAGTGTTGTAGTTGTTCTTGTCGTGTGCGTTTTGGAGCTGAGCGTTCATCATTCTGTGAAGATCCATTTGCATTCTGACCCACTGAAAAATCATCTTCTTGAAGTGTGCTGCAATCTAATGGTTTACATAGTCCAAAATCTGAAAGTCTCAAGTGTCCGTATTTATCAAGTAACAAATTATCAGGCTTGATATCCCTGCATCATTAAATATTGAAAAGATTTATGCTCTACTGTTAACTAAGGCAGCTTTTGTCGCAAATAAATTGATGTACAAACAATAAAATTAGATTTTAGGCATCATATAGTTCAGTGTCACACCATTTTGAATTGACATGTGTAGCAGTCAAGAATCATGAGAAGACTTGTACTTCCAATGATAGTTTTGGAATTTTAGCAAGTCACTGTATATTGGCTTCCCTAGAACCTAACCAACATGCAATAGTCGAATTCAATATAAAAGAGAACAAAGGATTGCTTGGACACTAATAAATAACAAGCCCCATACCGATGGATATAATTGTGTTTATGAATAGATTCAATAGCCAGAACTGTTTCCGCTACATAAAATCTGGCTTCATCTTCAGTCAAGGTATCCTTTCTCATAAGAAGAGTCATCATATCCCCACCAGGTAGATACTCCATAATAAGATACAAATACTCATCATCCTGGAATGAACAATAAAGTTTGACTATACAATTGCTGTCAACCTCTGCAAGGAGGTTTCTTTCAGCTCTGACATGTTCTACCTGAAGAGATTTACAAAACTCAAAATGAGTATGGCAACCTCATGCACTTTGATAAAACCTAGAGACTACTAAATGTAAACCTGCCAACCTGGCCTCTACGAAGCATCTCTGATTTCTTCAGCTTTTTCATTGCATACACATTGCCTGTCATCTTTTCCCTGCAGACCCTGACCTACATCAAATTCAAAAGTTTAGGAAGCAGTCAAATCATCGGCAGAAAAATACGTGCAAGAACAATGAGACTCAGCTAAGAAGTACTGCAAGTTTTCATTCCAAAATCAAATAAATTAGTGGGGGTTTTGGGGGGGCATCCTTTCTCAGGAAATAAAAACTTATTTTTATATTATTTGCAGATCGAAATCATCCTTTTCAATATATTCTACTTATTACAAATATTTTCCTCTACACATCTACTCTTTAAAAGTGCTTTGATCATTATATGCCTATAAATGAATGAGAGTTCAAACAAGAATAAATGTTAAATTAAAAGTATTAAATTGATTCTCAATTTTGATGAACTCAAATAATAATAACAAAAATAACAAACCTTATCTCATTAGATAGGGCCGACTACATGAATTACACTACGTCATTGTGCTTTATCATTTACCAATCTTTTATGAATGTTGTTAACTAAGAGGTCTCGGTTAATAACTTTCATAAATGTTCTTTTCGGTCTTCCTCTACTACTCTTTACAAGGCTCAAAATTATTTGTTCCACTCTTCTTATCAGTGCCTCCTAGGGTCTTTTCTATATATGTCCAAACTATCTTAAACAATTTTTTATTATTTTCCTTCCATAGGTGTTATGCCAACTTTTCCTCATATATACTCATTTCAGATTTCATCTTAATGTGTATGATTGCACATCCATCTCAACATTTTCCTCTTTGGTACTCTAAATTTATGCTCCTGCTATCCCTTTAAAACTTAACATTCACTACCATATAATATAGTTGATCTTATCGTAGTTCGATAAAACTTTCCTTTAAGTTTATTAGATATTTTCAATCACAAATAACATCTTTAACCTTTCTCTAACCAAACCACCCATCTTGTGCCCTAGGTGCAACATCCCCATCAATTTTCCCATCATATTGAATAATAGCTCTCGAATATTTAAATTTTTTCACTTGAGGTATGATTTGAACTTCCAATTTCAATTCCAAATTACTATTAACTAACCTATTATCAAAATTATAATGCAAATATTTCGTCTTACTCCTATTCAGGTGGAAATCTTTCAATTCCAATGTCCTCTTCCATGAATCAAATTTGCAGTTAATCTCTTCTCTTGTCTAACTAATAAGAACTATATCACTTGCAAAAAGCATACATTTGAGGATTTCCTCTTGAATATGCTCAATTAAAACATCTAGAACTAAGTCAAACAAATAAAAACATGGATAATAAAATAAAAATAAATCAGCCTACCATCACATTTCAATATATTAATAGGACAAAAATATTACAAACTTGAAAAAGAGGCATACTCAATCATCACCATATATAAACTTATACATACCTCTCCAAATGCACCTTTTCCAATCATAGTTAATAACTCAAAATCATCAACGCCCATCTTATGCCTTTGAAGGCGCATATATTCTGTTTCCTTCTTCTCTAAAAACTTAAGAAGGTTGCTTTGATCTTCCTCTGAGACATCAGCATCAGCCAACTTCTTTTCCAAGATAGTTCGACTAATAAGAAAAAATGAGGCATAGAAACTTTAACCATGAAAGTGATTTTCAAAATCGTAATTCATATTAACATTCAAGCAGAGATAATACTTTCATCAATTTTGACATGTTCATAATGAATATAGGTCTACTAATTGTTGACTTAATAATAAGACAATACGAAAGAAACTTCCATCATCAACCACGTCATCCATGGAGATGGAGGTATCAAATCAGACACGAAGTCTACTAATTGTTGACTTAATAATAAGACTACACAAAAGAAACTTCCATCATCAACATTCAACCATGTCATCCATAGAGAAGGAAGTATCCAATGAGACACAGAGCTTCGTATTAAAGTAAAGAACTGGAATTGTATGTATTGCGTAGACTACCAGAACAGGAAAGCCAGAGGGCGCTCAGGTATTTATTTTAGGTGGTTTGAAGAGTCATTAATTAATAGTTCTTTTTTCTTTTTCTTTTTCTTTTTCTTTTCGGAAAAACGAAAAGAAAAGCCTAATCATTATCGGCGAGAAAAGATTGAATCATACCGTTCTTTCCTCTCCTGAAGGCTCTTCATTTGCTCCTTGTAATGGTTCTCAATGTACTGCTTGGCTGCAGCAACCTTCTGTTTTGTGGTACTGGAAAGAGCTTCGTCATCTACCGGTTGATTTGAATCTACCCCAGCACTATCGTCCTTTTTCTTTGACGATGACCTCATTTTATCTCGTGGTTGTAACTTCTGTAACCAACTCCTTGCGGAATCCATTTAGCTACGAACTCAGCAGTAACCTTAATGATCTGTGACCATCTTTCTGTATAAAAGAAGCAAACAAAAATCCATTAAAAATAAGCTTCCATGAAACTTCAAAAAAAAAATCTAATCGCACGAAATCTGCATCCGTATAAGCAGCAGTCACAGCCACAATTTCCACACTGAAATAAAGGCATACAAAAATTACCGCCGTTCCAAAAAGAAGTCATTGGAAACAAATAAACTGATTCCCCTCTTCGGAGTTTTCACGTAACCCAATTCCAATGACAGAAATATATATTTGTTAAGATTTACTTCAGAAACACGAAACATTTTCTCCAGGATACCTTAATTCCACAGTTTGGAGCATTTCAAATCAAAAGCCATATCATATATTAGGCACGGTGAGAGAACCCAAGAAATAAATGAATCTAGAAACATTCAGGATCAAGTGGAAATCGAAATAACAAATCCAAGAAGACGGGTTTCAGAAGTGCTGATAGTGGAAAAAGCTGAGAATTCGGATTACCGCAAAATTAATAGTCGAGTCCGCGAAACCCTAAAAGAGGGGAAAGAGTGTTGGCAACGATACCAGCAATCTCGGTACGCACGGGCTCCGGCACTGCGAAGCTCAAATGACAAGTCCGCGTGACGCTCTTGAACTGGTACATGGCGCAGCCGGCGACCCATCCATTTTTATAGTTTATTCATCCTTCTATTTCATTGGATATTGAAATTGTCCCCCATTTCCTATTTTATTGTCAACAAAAAAAAATGACTGAATTCTTACACTTTATTTAAATTTTATTATAATTTTTATTTTTTTAATATTTTAAATTATTATACTTTTATTTTTAAATGCTCCAGATTTAAAGAATTTAAAATATTAAAAAAAATTTAAAAACTTATAACAAAATGTTAAAATTTAAAATTATATATTTTAATAAAAAACGACCCAATATAATATATACTTGAGAATGTTTTGTCGAAAAATTGAGTAATTTTTAGTTTCAATATTTAAAAATTAGTTACTTCGGACCCCACGAGAAAACCGGCACGGCATGGTTTTGTTCCCGCCACCGTCCCTCAAGCTGCAAGATATGTGTATATTATATTCAATGATACTCCCTCCTCCAATCCAATACACCCTGCGTCATTTAATTAAAAAATCAAACGGTTCAAGAAATATAATTAAAATTAAGAGTCTTGATTTTTCAAAAAACTCTATAAAAATTCTAAATCATCTTTAATTAAAATTGTTAAGTTTACCTTTAAACATGTCACCCAAATAAACCAATTAAATATGTAGGTGTTTTCATTAATAACCCAATAACTCATCAATGCTTTATCAAGTTTTATGAGATGTATTTTGTGAAGGATCAAATAGAACTTTTACATGGTGTTTTATGTTAAAAACCAGGGGGAGTGTATTTTATTAAAAACGTATATTTTATTAAAAAAGTGTATTTTAACAAAAGACACTCCCTACTGACAAGCTTTTGCTCTTTTAATTGTAATTCTCATGCCTCGCTAGAACATCTAAAAAACTAGATGTAAGGAGGTTTATTTTAAATATGATCATCTAATAGAGGTAATAACAATCTAAAGCACCACTAAAAAATCAATCACTTGACCAAAGAAAATGTTAGTTTTAAAATTAAATGAAATCCTTCAAAATTAAGGTGGGTCAAATTTGACATTGATTTTTTTTTTTTCAATGTCAATGAAGTTACCATCTACGAATGCATCATTTGAGATGATAGGGATGATTAAATTAAGAGATTATTCAAATATATTAAATACCATCCTAGTGCAACGATAAAGTTAGTGAGTAATTTGGAAAGCTCTGATATTTGTTAGATTGTCAGATTCATTGAAATAAATATAATTCAATTGAAGCTTCACCATTTACTCAATACAACTTTTTTGAAAGGCATTTCTTTTTAAAATTGTCAAAAAAAATTATGCAGCTTATTATGAAAGACGAGATGAACATTTGTCCACCAAGCATTTTGTGACAATTTAAACGTTATAATCTATAATCATCCAGGCGTGGGAATCTTATGAGTTCTAACATAACATAATTTTGTTTTTATTGCATCGTTTTTTGAATGGTCTTGTGCTAAAAAAAACACCATCCTTGGAATAGAATAGGAAAAGATAAAGCAAGATACCAAATTGTCAGATTTTTTTTTTCCCAGACAAAAACATGCAATAATAATCGTTAAACTTCAAATCTGCATGTACAAAAAGGAACACGTCAGTGACATGATAGATTTAAGGTAAAACAAGCAAAAAGGACGACCTGGTAGATTAATGGTGTCGTCGCATAAATTAATCGAGTTTTGCATAATAATGGGGGATTAACTGAGCTTTACATCAATGGTCACTTGATATTCATTTTTTGCACCACCAATCGCGCCACCTAACTTCTCACCCATCCCATTTCATTTTTTGTGTCCTTCTTCATACTTATGATGATTTCTCCATTAAGAAGATAAAAATGATGAGAATAAAAAATAATAATGTGCTTGCAATCGCTTACAAGAATTTCCCAGACAGCTTGTGTGCACTTTCAGCTATAAAAATAGGTCAAGAAATCAATAACGTATATTTCACCAATAAAATCGCATTTCACAGGTGTGTTTATAAGGAAAATAACAGTCAGGTTATAAAAGATTAGACTAATGATAGTTAGGTTTCTCACAAAATATTTTAAAAAATAAATTATAAATATCAATTCAAATAAGTATAAATAAAAATTTTTATTACAATCTAAGAGTTATATTTAATACTTAAATATTTATTTATAATTAAAATTTTAGGATTTATAATTTTCTGGATCAATATTTTTAACTTTTTTTTAAATTGTTGATAATTTAACTATAATTAATTCAATATTTTGGAGATTTAACTGTTATTTTACCTTATTTATATTCATACTAGTAGCATTTTATAATTGTAATTAGCTTCAGTCGTTCTCCATGGATCAATCATGGTTTGTAAAACGTTTGGTGTGATATGGTCCCGTGATAAGTGAACCAGGGCCAATAGAAAGTTTTTGGGTGGACTGAGGTGGTTGGAAAAAATAGAGTTGGGGGGGAGTGGCATTGTCGTCAAATAGTGACACCAGCTCAATGAGTAGTTGGCTGGCAGGAAGAAAAAGACTTGATTTTAGAGTTAAAACTAAAAGTCAAACTTGATAGATCGTTCGTTTAACCTTGTTTTAATAAAATTTTAAATTTAAAAATTTGATATTTTTTAGAATAATTGGGCTTCTAAGCCCGACCCTTTTAAACCATAAAAATGGGCTTGGGCTCGGGTGGCCCGTCAAGCCAATTTTTTTTTTGTTTCCATGTTGAATTTTAGGGAATGGTCAAATTGAAGTTAGACTTTCAATCTTCAAATAAACCCTATACAACACACTTGTACTCGGTTGCTCACTCTCAAACCTATGACAAAGTTAGAAATAACATTTTATTTGTGGATGATGATGAGGGAGATCTTGATGAGCATTAATAATTACTTTTGTCTTTATTTTATTTGGACTTTTAAATTTTGAGTTTATTTTTTAAATTATGTGAAATTTTGGTTTGACATATCTTAAATTTTAAAATACTTTAAGTAAATTAAAATGTTAAATTTTATTTTATTTTTTCATAATCGGGCTTATGGGCTTGGTCTTGAGTCATAAATAAGGGTTGGGCCTCAACTTTTAAGTGAAATTGAGTAACCGAGCTTTTAGGCTTAGGCTTATAAAGGCCTAGTCCATATAAGTCAGGCCCGCTCGTTTTTTAACTTTACTTGATTCAACTAATCCATTCAATCTAATTTTACTTTCGTCAACAAAAAAAATCCAATTTTACAATGCTTCGCGCTCTAAGTCTAAAGTATTCAAGTCAAACTGTCCAGTCTGAGATTGATGGGAGCAAAAAAAAAAAACTAGAAAAAGCATTTTTTTTTGGCTGTGTTTGGATAATGGGAGATTTGAACTTGAATTAAATCTACTATTTGCGCTAATAAAATTTTGATAATTTTGAATTTAATACCTGTTAAAATAAATTGTATTATTATAATCTTTTAAAATTTCAAGTACTCACTTTAATCTAATTGTAAATAATATAGAGTAGATAGAACTGAAATAACTTTAACTCTTTTTTAAATTAATTTAAAATTAAGAATGATTATTTATAGCCACTACATTAGGTTTAACTATTCTATATTAATAAATAGAAATGATTTTTTATTGAATATAAAAAAAATTATCGATTTTAGTTATCTTTCGTTATAACCTTGTTACCCTTTTGTTTTTGTAAAAAAATTAAATCTAAAATTCGAATGTCCTAACCCCAAGCCCAGTCGTCACATTTGTTTGATGAAATCCAAATCAAAATAGAAACCCAAGTATCAGAGTTTGAAAATTTTTATGCTGCCCAAATGAAATATTTTATAAGATTTAAATCTAAAGTATCAATGAAAATGCAGGCCTTGTATTATTAAATAGTCAAATCTCAAATGATACAATTAATTAATTGAGGTAGTAAAAACAAGAAAAAAATGACAATAAAGAACCCCTTAAGGATATCAATCTCCATTAGAAATCATAACATTTTGAAATCTTAATTAAGGACTGTGGGATAAAAAATAAATCTAAATTTACAAAATTATCCCTTCCTTAAATACTATAAGGTAACAGTAAAGAAGCTTATGTCATGTTCTCTATTCTTGTTTTTGGGTGAGAAAAAGGTGGGCGAAAAATTAGTGAAGTGAATCATCATATAAGTCATCATCTTCTCCTCTCTTAATAACGAGTAATTACATGCATTGCTTCTTTTACATCTTTTTCCTTGTCATGCACGCAAGAAAAATTTACAATTTTATCTTCTCTATCTTTTACATCTCCTCTGCTATGCATGCAAGAAATAATTTTTATATCTTTGTAAATATTGCCTTACATCATTTTTCTTTTATAACTAAGAAAAAAATAATTTTCTTGATGATTAATAGATTATACATATAAACACACACAAAATGAATTATGAGAACGATAGTGTTAAAAAAAATCAAGTAAAAAACAAGCAAGATGTAACATAGATGCTGAATTTTTCTATTCTATGATGAAATGTGCGTTAATGTTGAAAAATGCAACATGAATGCTGAATTATTGTAATTATAGTTGGGATTATGACAAAGATAATTGCGAAGTAATAAATTTATGTGTTACTCCTAGTTGTTACGGTTTTATTTCTCATATGATAAGTACTTAAGTAAAAGAAATATTTTGTTATTTTCACATTGAAGGGCATTTTATAAAGGATTCGCAAGGAAAGATGACCTATGAAAGTGAGAGATTAATTTCTAAATTGATTAAAAAAGGCATAAATCATGAAGAGCTATTGAACATGGTGTCATCAATGATGGGAGTTGAAAGTATTGCAGTTAACTTAAAATTTACAGTGAAATTTTACTATTAAATGACTTTTTGCATAGACACCCATACCATATTTTCTTGAACTTGTGGATGTGATGAGTTGTATAAATGGATTTGCAGTTTATGTTGTTTTCTGGGAAGAAGACTACAGAAGTATCAGTTAGGTAAATATGATATTTTTTATGTAAAAAATGATGCAAATATGATGTACATGTATTAAAATCAGTGTAATGTAATGTTGATGTCTATTTCAAGTTTAAATATGTGCAAGTATAAATGTTGTTATCACATAATGCTGCTAAAGTCACTAACGCAGCGTGGGAATATTGCTACTATAACCAGTGAAAACATAAAAGCTCACTCAAGAATAGATTTTTCCTTAGTATTTCAAATTTTAAAGTGTAAAATGTTGTCATAACATAAAACTCACTTTTAAAATGTTTCAAGATCGCTTATGAAAATACAAACATCACTGAAGATGTTACTAACTTCAATGAAGTCCCTAATTTCATAACATAAAACTTCATTGAAGAAGTCAGCTGTAATATTTTCAACTCCTATTATTGATGACACTATCTTCAACAACTCTTCATGATTTATCCCTTATCTAATTAATTTAAAAATTAATCTCTTACCTTCACGGGTCATCTTTCTTTGTGAATCTTTTACAAAATGCCCTTTATCGTGAAAATAATAAAATACTTCTTTTGTTGAAATACTTGCCATGTGAGAAATAAACTTGCAGCATTTAAAAGCAACACACAAATAAACTTTATTGAAGAAGTCGGCTGCAATATTTTTAACTCTTATCATTGATGACACCATCTTCAACAACTCTTCATGATTTATGCCTTATCTAATCAATTTAGAAATTAGTCTCTCACCTTCACAGGTCATCTCTCCTTGTGATCTTTTACAAAATGCCCTTTAACGTGAAAATAACAAAATACTTTTTTTGTTGAAATATTGCCATGTGAAAAATAAACTTGCAATAACTAAAGGCAATATACAAATTTATTATTTCACAACTATCCTTACCATAATCTCAACTATGATTACAAGAATTCAGCATTTATGTTACATTTTTCAACATTAATGCTAATTTTATTAGAGAACAGAAAAATTTAATATCCATGCTACATCTTACTTGTTTTTAACTCAATTTTTTTAATACTATCGTTTCTCAGAATTCATTTATTGTGTATGTCTATATGTATAATCTATTAATAATCAAGAAGATTATTTTTTTTCTTAACTATAAAAGAGAAACGGTATAAACTAGCACTTGCAAGGATGTAAAATTTTTTTCTTGTATGCATGACAGAGGAAATATAAAAGATAAAAAAGAAAAAATTGCAAATTTTTCTTGCATGTATGACAGGGGAGAAGATGTAAAAGAGACAATGCACGTACCCCTGACTAAAAGAGGAGAAGATGATAACTCATATGATGATCCACTTTACTAATTTTCCATCCATATTTTTTGCCAGTGAGAGCAAATTTTTCACAACCAAAAATAAGAACAGATAACACAACATAAATTGCTTTGCTGTTACCTTTTAGTGTTTAGCGAATGGGCAATTTTATAAAGTTAAATATATTTTTTATCTCAACTAAGGATCATTTAATTGGAATTTTCAAATGTTATATGATCTTTATTTGAGATTAATGTCCTCAAGGGGTCTTTAATTGTTATTTTTCCTAAAAACAAGCAGGCACCCAAAACATGGCCATTGGTCTTCAAATATGGACGAAGAGACAAGAAAACCTCGGTCATTTGGCCTTTGCAAACAGGTAAACTTCAAAAGACCAAAGAGGTTCAGATTCCTACGATGTGCAATGTTAATTAAAACAGACAGACCGAAAGTAAAATATAAGCACGCGAACGCGGAGGATGATTTAAGAACAAGGCCTTCCACGTTAAACTTGACACTTGGAAAAGACAAGTGCTCAACACTTCATAGGGATAGCCATTCACGGGTGAAATACTAGCACAACGTATTGCCATAAATATCCAGCTATGGCAAAGTTTGTTTCATTTATGGCATGATAAATTTATTGTACAACATCGTTGGCCAAAGGCCCCCCCGGGGGTGGCGGATGACTTGACACGTCCATCAGGCTACGAAGCTCTCAGGCGCCCTTGTTTACACATAACTTGACAAGCATGAAAGAATTGATTTCTCATATTTGCCTCTGAAAGTAAACTATTTTTATCAGAAATATATAGCAATAGAAGCTAGCTTACACATAAAACTTAACAAGCATGAAGGAATTTATTACTCACATGTCTCTGCACGTAAACTATTTTCATCAGAAATTTCTATCAATAGAAACTACCGGTAATATGCCATGTGTCTTGAGGAAATAAAAGGAGAACTGCCAAAAGAAGTCTTTTGGATGCCGGAAGGAGGGTTTACAGGGTTCTTCTTTTCAAGCTTTGTTTCAGCACGGAGCCATGACTCAACAACAGAAAGAAGATTAGACGAGCAACTCAACTCACTAATATCCGATAACTTTTCCGCCCTCCTGAGTTCACCATCTTGTATGTATGCTAGATGAGTGGCCCATGTCTCAAGTCCATCAAAGATATGAGTTGCATATACAATTGTAGCTCCTCTCTGACAACAATAGAAAACATCAGGAAACACTCACAACAATTGATAATCAATTTTCAGAAACCCATCGCACCAGCCACAGCCAGTTCAAGATGGGCACACTAGCCAGCAATCTCATCTTCATATTTTAACAACGCATTACATTTTTCACAGTTGGTTTGCAAATGACAGTAAGATACATGCTCGGCCATCTGCAGAAACTTTAGATTAATAAAAAACCCTAATATTACTATGATGTATTATGATTATGATCCCCCGTGAAACTAATAAAGCACATGGGGCTGTCCTCCCTTTTGCAGTTCTCCACAACCAGTTTGGCATAAATACGGAGTTAGTGATCACCTGCTCACATTCTTCCCCGAAGAAGTCCAGCAAATCCATCCTAGTAACAACATCCAGGTCCACAGTAACCTCATCCAGCAAGAGAACCTGAAATGTCGTTTAAGAGTTCCTATAAGGTATCAAACTGGCAGTAATTTTAATAGATAATCTTTTAATGAAGCCATATAGAAATAACACTTCTAAGTCAAGATATGACCTGAAGTACTGGCTATGGGAAAGGCAACAGTCCATTTTTTAAACTTGGAGTAAAGAAACAAGCAGTCCCACCATACAGATGACACTGAAATTATTTAGAGCAGCATGACGACCATACAAAATTTTCTAGAATATTAATCATTGATACCTTGTATGGATGAAGAAGACCCATGCAAATTTGCACTCGGCGTCGCTGCCCATCTGATACCTTATGCATTCGCCACTGTAGATCTATATCAAGAAGCTCAATCAACTTAGCTCTCCTTTCAGGATCTGTGCCCTCAACTGCCAAAAAAGAAAGGGACACCTATATTGTATTGGACATTTGTAACAAAAGAAGGTGGCAATGCAACTTAATCACAAATATATCTAACAGTTACCCAGACACTCTGATTTTGAATTCCCAGACATCATGAAGATCATTGATTTTAACACCATGGAGTGTCGAAAAAGACATAGCATGATCTCAAAACCATCCCACCCAATAAGAGCTACTTGAAGGATTCCGAGTTGATGCATGATCCTATCCTCTCGATTAAGTTCGGAGATGCATTTGGCAACAACGAAAATTAATTTATAACCTACCTCCAAATATCATATGTTCAGCTGAAAAGTCTCCCTGCAGTGGAATTTCTCCCTGAATATTAACAATGAAATCAAGATTAAGATAGAAATTGAACAAAGCATAGAAATACATTTCATGGGGGAAATATCAGTAAAATAAAAATCTCATAAAAAATCGCAAGAGTTCAAGACCTTCAATTATTGATAGTGTGTTTCAAAAATTTATCAGCACCAAACTCTTGTTTGTACTTAAGTCCATATCACACAAACCATGTTGGCTATGCACAGTTGTTCAGTAAAGTAACCACTGTTTGAACAAGTTAAATAACTATCTAATAACGCTGGCTGCAAGAATATTGAGACTGTACATCTGAAAGTATTCACCATCCAGTGTCCACCTTACTTTTAATAGCTTTGCACCTTATAGGCAAACTTCTACCATTTTTATCACGGTAATAACTCTTCATCAAAAAGGAAATTACATTGAGACCAGAGTCTAGAAACTCACTGCTGAACCAACGGATTTACTCCAGGATCCTCCCAAATAGGAGAGATCACCACTGCAAACCAGTCGAGTATCGTGAAAAGCGGAACAATTTAACACCCTTACAACATCTCTTCCTCCTCCGACCATATGCTTGCCAGCCAGAATTTTCAGCAAAGTGGTCTTCCCTGCAGATAGGAGCAATTCTGAATCAAATTACGTTCTAGTTCTCTTCTCTCTCTGGCCTAATCTTAGCCAGTGCCCAGTAGAATAACAGGTGGAGTTGCACTTCTACACTGGAACAATATGTTCAACTCCAAGATACATTCGCATACGATATTAAAATTTTCCGAACTATCGGCAAAGGTTATAATGGGACACTTATTCCATGTGCATTGATCAGTAGACGGCTGTGATTTGACTCCGAAGCTCTTTGTGAATCAACAGACACTTCTCACAACTTTATGCAGACTATTGTTGGGAAAGAAATAATCAGATTAAAGAGGAAGAGTGTCTGAGGGAACTGCGTTACCGGATCCATTGGCACCAACTAGAAGGCATCGCGATCCAGTAGAGATCTTAAGGTTGAAGTCGACGAAGAGTGGTGGTTGCCCATCGTAGGCGAATTGCATACCACACACTCTAATTCCTCTGCAGCTTTCATTGTCATCTTCGTCCTTATATTCGAATCTCTGCCTCCGAGTTCCTTCGTCGTCGGCCATTATGATGAGTGACATTCAGATCGGTCCCTTACTCCCCTTTATGATAGCTTGTCCCCGTCCATGCCAATGTGGTTGAATTAGCAACACGTCTGCGCTTGAGGTCGTTGGTAATGAAGGCAGTTAACGACGAGGAAATGGAAGAAACGACGTCAGTTTGGTAAAATATGCATTAAAACGACACAGACCCTTGGTTTGCCTATAAAACGACATGAAATGTGGGGCCAGCTTACACCTTGCGCAAGAAGCAACACCGCCCATGCATTGTTTTCTTTTTCGGCCCAAGACGACTAAATGAGTTGAAGACGTCGCATGCTCGCGGGAAGCGCGAACCGGTAGAGGAGGTGGTGACAGCATCATCTCTTCGGATCAAAGCTTGTCTAACTTATATTCGATACTTGCGAATTTGAGTCTTGTAAAATAATTTATGAAATTGAACGGTCGATACCTGATCGAGCCTAGAAGCAAGCAAGGGTTTTTGTCCATGTTCTGTTTTTGGCAATTGAACTTGGTAATTCTATGAAATTGAAATTGGCCGTAGTACACTGTGGGTTTGGTCCCGAAGAAAGCAAATGCTGCTTTAGTGTGCTGAGATTATCCATGTTTATCTCTTGTAGGTGGCTTTGGTTGGTGTGTAATAATATTATGGAGGAAGATGAGGACAGGGTTTTGCTTAATATTTTGGGCGTAGAGTCTGCCAATCATGAATGCATCGAAAGAGACGTATTAGCTGAGGTATCAGGTCCTGGTTCTGAGCCATTAGCTTTTTGGTTCCTTTCAAGTTTCGATTTTACCAACTGCCTCCGCTAGGGTCATTTGTATTGCCGCCATTATATTGGTGAACTTTTAAGGACAGCCTACGAAAATAGTCTGAAATTTTGTTTGGCCGGGAAATAGATTTGATTCGAATCGAAGTAGCTTGGTAGTTTTCCCTTTTCATTGTGGTTTCTGTAAAAACTGCTGCGTGCTATTCGATTTTAAAAGGAAACACCCCACTGGATTCTCTTTTGCCGTCCAATTGCATCTTGAAGAAACAGATGTAGCTAGTTATTACTTAGTTGCAATCTATGGGTAGGTTGATTTTTTAATTTAACCTCAAATTTCATTGCGCCTTTTAGTTATGCGAGGGAAAATGTATCAGCTTAAAACTAGGATAGAGTTCTAATTCAATTTTATATGGTCCTATGACAACATTTGTGAAAAGCGAAGAAAGAAGTAGTAAAAATAGAATATTGTGATGCAGATTCAAAGTAAAGAGCTTGAGCTTGTATTCAGGTTTGTTGTCCTTAGAATGTAAGATGAAAACCTCTCGATGAATAGCCAGCCAATTCTTAGGTCTTTGCTATTTAGGCATCTTAAAGAAAAGAAATATATATATGTATATATATAGTTGGATGGTTTCAAAGGATATCCTTTTGATTTAACTAATAAGTTAGGAAGTATCTCCATGGACTTTTTTCTGCTATCAAGCGTGATTTGTAATTTACTACTAAATGATAGATAAGGAATAAGGATTAATAAGCCTCCAGAAAAATTTCACTAGCATTGCTAACTCCCAGTTCTTTCTCTGTTAATATGTTTGAAAACTCTCATGAGAAACTTGATGTTGAAATTTAATTGCAACTGAATATGGCATATGTAGGATCTCATTTGTCTTGCTTGGGAAATTATATGTAAACCAAATCTTAAAAATTTGATCATGGAGATTGTTAACTTGTAGGCACGGAATGACGTGGTGACCATTATTGAAGCTGATAGGAGCTCAAAGGAAGAATCTCCTCAGAAATATGAAAACGTTGGTCCATCATCTATTAGCAAAGCAGAACTTTATCATAAGTTGAGGGCAGTAGATTTTGAAATAAATGCAGTTGCTTCCACTATCCAAGAAGTGAGAAATGTTGAAAGTGATGGAGATTGTATTGATGGAGGTCCTGACAACAGGGAGCAAGGGACTACCAAGGATAATTCTTCTAATGATTTGAATCTTCAACATGTTCTTGCTACTGATAGGTTAGAAAGCCTAAAGAAGACAAAGGCTCAACTAGAAAAGGATCTTTCAGATTTGTTCAAGAAGAAGCCTTGCAAGAGTATTGATCAGGACAAAGAGAACGAGATCTTTAATTTGGTTGAGGAAGAGCGAAGATCAAAGAGGAAGCCTAAAGAAGTTAAAAGTTTACCAAAAGGCTCAGGGAAACGGCATAAAACAGTTTCATTTAATGATGATGTTGATTTTGATGCAGTTTTAGATGCTGCCTCGGCAGGCTTTGTTGAGACTGTGAGTTACTTACATTCTTGTGTTCTAGCTTGTTGCTCAATCTGTGATAAGACAGGAAAAGACATTTTCCTTGATGTTATAAGTTGGTAAGAATGAATCAAATGTGAAGGATGCTATTGGTAAATAGAGAAGAGGAGGAGCTAATTTTTTTTGCTTCATTTTTTCAGGAAAGGGACCAATTGGTAAGGAAAGGGATTTTGACCCCATTTTCTAACCTGAAGGGCTTTGAGCGCCGCTTTCAACAATCAGAAACATCTAGTAGTTATGATGCAAGTCAGGAAGAAAAGACTGATGATCTTGCTTCTTCTAGTCTTGAAAGAGCTGCCCAATCAATATCTGAGGCAGCAAGAGCTCGCCCAACCACCAAGTTGCTTGAGTCTGAAGATCTCCCGAAGCTTGACCCACCGACCCATCCTTTTGTTAGACTCAAAGTACCACTAAAAGTTTCTCAGTCCCAAGAAAGAGATCTAGAGAAGAAAAATAATTTGAAAAGGCAAAAAAGGCGATCTTTACCTGGTAGGAAATGGACAAAGCGTGTTTCTAGTGAGGAAATACATTCAAGAGAGACTGGTATGTTTTATGTTTTTTCATATGGTGTTTAATTTCCTTATTATTATGACTTGAGAGAAGGGAAAATTGGAATAAGGTAGTAGGCATCCAATGGTATAACAACTCCAAATTTCCTGGCATGTCAAAAGTTGCAGACAATCTTTATCTGAATTCTCAAGAGCTGAACCAATCTGCAATCTTTGCTTACTGCTTCATTTAAAATTGATTTGACTTGTTCACTAGGACTATTCGGATCTTGTTTTATTTCTCATTGTCAAGTTTTGAAAGTTTTGCTTCCCAATAATTTTTTGTTGTTGGTATTTGACTTAGAGCAGGTAATTCAGGCCAGCCCGAAAAGTTAGGGTCAAGCTTGACTATATGGGCTTTTTGAAAAAGGCAGGATATTAAGCTCGATTCAAATAAGCTTGACCTGAATAAGCTCAATAGCTGAAATCTCTAGCTTTATATGTTTATAGAGTTGGTAATTTCTGCTAAGCCTGACGGGCCAACTTGAACCTGACTGAAAAAAGTTAGAGTTGGATTTAGCTATATGGGCTTTTTAAAGAGAGCATGATAATTAAGCTCGATCTAAATAAGTCCAACCCGGATTGACTATTGGAAGTGGTGGTTGTGAGTGCTGTGCATTTTGTGCTTCTTGAGGTTGAGCCACACATTTGTTTGGAGTTGGGTTAGTAAGGTGATGTTGGGCCTTCTTCTAGTAAAAATAAAAATTGGCCCCAAAAGAAATGATGTTTTCATTCAAGTCTTAGTAATTGCATATTTCCTCTATTAAGAAAGAAAAATATTTCGTAAATAAGTTCTTGTAAAATTGCATACTGCTCTTATCCTAAAAAAAAAAACAAACAACAACAACAACAACAACAAGCCCTTTATCCTATTAGGTGGGGTCGGCTACATGGATTGCAAGACGCCATTGTGCTCTATCATTTATCAAGCTTTTAGGAATATTATTAATTAAGAGATCGCGTTCAATAACTTCCAAGAGTGTTCTCTTAGGCCTTCCTCTACCTCTCTTAATCGGACTCAAAGTTGTATGTCCCACTCTTCTCACTGGTGCCTCCCTTGGTTTTCTTTGTACATGCCTAAACCATCTCAACCGATTTTCTATAATTTTTTCCTTAATAGGTGCCACCCTTACTTTTTTGCGTACGTGCTCATTTCGAATTTTATCTTTATGTGTATGTCCGCACATCCATCGTAACATTCTCATCTTTGCTACTCTACTCCAACTTTATGCTCTTGCTGTCCCGTTAGAGACCAGCATTCACTACTATATAACATTGCCGTGCCTCTGATAGCAGTGCAATAAAACTTTCCTTTAAGTTTATTAGGCAGCTTACGGTCGCAAATAACTCCTTTAGCTTTTCTCCAATTAAACTACCCAACTTGAATTCTATGTGAAATATCTCCACTGATTTCGCCATCATTTTGAATAATGGCTCCCAAATATCTAAACTTTTCTACTTGAGGTATAATTTGGTCTTCCAATTTCACTTCCAAATTATTGTCGAATAGTCCTTTACCAAATTTACAATATAAATATTCCGTCTTACTTCTACTCAGACGAAAACCTTTCGACTCCAATGTCCTCCTCCATAACTCAAGTTTGCAATTAATCTCTTCTCTTGTTTCTGCTATAAGAACTATAGCAGAGACAAAGAAAGAAAGAAAAGGTTTCACAGAAGTCCTCTATGCACACGTGCGCACACATATTGTTTGGCCAAGCTGACCAAAATGCTTACCACAAAGCTTGGCCTGCTCGAAATATTTTTTTGGCCTAGTTCAATCTTACCTAGTATAGCTAGGCCAGGCTGGGTTGGCCAAGCTACCAAGCTTCATGTTTGGCTCTATTTTGATATTTGTTTATGCACTTTGAAGTGTTACAATTTTTTTTTTTTTAATTTTCTAAGAGGTATCTTGTATACAAATATGTCATTGGCCTATACTTTAAAGTGTGACCCGGATCTATATTGCTTGTTGAGAGACCATAAATAATTGGTAGTTTATTCGCTGATGATTGTAAGCTGTTTACTGGTTCTCTGTGGATGGGGAGGAAGGTTGGCAACTGGTTTATGAACCATTAACTTCTTTGTTTGTGCCATTATAT
>NW_026556903.1:0-30118 GCF_029017545.1 Prosopis cineraria
AGCACATAATAAGTCTCTTTTACAAATTAAATTTTAGAAATGTTTGACAATTCGGATCCATTCCCCTAAGCTAAAAAATGAAGAACATTTGCAATACGTTAGGTAACTTATTTTGGGGAAAATTTGTGAGTTTTGTATAAAGTTTCATACAATTTAAAAGTTTATTAGTTGTAGATAACTTTTGAAAATATTTGTTAACACAATGTTTTGGAATAGCTCAATATATAATTTTTAGATAGTTTATAGATAAGTTTTAGTTTTAGATAGTTGTTAATTTAATTTTATATTAAAAATTATAAATAAATTGTGCTGTCTGATGTGGCTGTGGTAATTTTTTTATACAGAGTAGGAAAAATTTTAAAATATGAACATTTATTTAAAAAAAATGCACGTTTTATAGCAGTTATTACTGATAACCGGTATAGAATAGTAATTTTTAACACCAGTTATGAATAATAATTGGTTGTAAAATAACAAACTTTCTACACCGGTTGAAAGTGAAAACCGGTGTAAAAAGTAAACGGTGTAGAAAGTTGACTTTCGAACTTTCTACAACGGTTGCACTTCCGACCGTGTAGAAAGTACTTCAGTATTTAATTTTTCAATCGTTGATTCATTTTCTACATCGATTATGGTTGGCTGATGTAGAATATGTATTTTTTTACAGCGGTCCTATAAATAATGTAGAAAATCTAACTTTCTACATCCCCTCTGTAATAATATCGCCTATTTAACCATTAAAAAAGTTATTTTTAAACGCTTTATAAAAAATTATTTTTGTAATAGTGACTTTGAAAAAAAAGGCAATGATTACACCTCAAAAGATTAAAATACCTTATATTGTTGAACATCTAACTCCTCAAAAAACACCTTATATTTTTGAATGGAAGAAGTATGTACTTTTATTGGCATGCCTTTTTTTTACATTACATGATACAGTATTTTTTTTGTCCTAGTTATAAGATAAAATTTTAAAGCCATGTTTGATCTAAAAATAAAATAAAAATGCACTGGTTAATTTTTAATATTATCACTCCTTAATTGCATCAAGTTGTAATTTATAGGTATACCTTGTCACTTTTTAATGGTAACAAAATTAGGAAGTCAAATAATATTTTTTATAAATTTAAGAATGTTAACTATCATTTCTTAACTCTAATATTGTTAAAATTTTTTTTATGCTTTAAAAGATCTTTTTCAAAAATATCCATAGTTAATGTACTTTTCCCAAAACTCAAGTTCTTTTTTCAAAAATACTCCATTTAACAAGGGGCAGATTTGGAGAGAACGAAAAACAAAATTCAGATATAAACATGCTCCTTGGTCTGCATCATTTTGGCAACTAATCCATTGGATTCTAATCATAATTATAAGTTAATTTCAACATATTTTTTTAAATCAAGAAAAAAATTTGAAATGAATTAAATATATCTAATAATTTGATAAGTTTTTAATTTGTTCTTATCAAAAATATATATATATATATATATATAATATAATGTACTTTCTTTAACTAACATTTAATGGAGGCAAAATGAGAATTTGTGATAAAAAATTGAAAGGATGATGTAACTTTTAATTTCTCAAGTTGTGTTTCAATTATCAATTCAGTTCCTTCATTTTAATTTTTATTAATTTAGTCTTTTAAGTTTACTTCGATTATTAATTTTGTTCTCATTGTTTAAAAAAGAGATCACACTATTAAAATTTACTAACTTGAATAATAGAATATTGATAATAGCCATACAAATTAATGAAAAAGAGTATAATTATTTAGGTAGAAAAATAGGCAATGAAATTTTAAAAAAATAAAAAAATACATTATAAGGGATTATATTGATAAAAATTAAACTTATTTATGAATTAATTTTTTCTCATTTAAATAAATATACATGCCAAAATCATCAACATAATATACATACTAGATTATTTTGACTGTTAAATTGTATTTTAATATTTAAAAGACTTACATGATAATTTTAAGAATATAAGATATCAAATTGATAATGATTAAAATTAAGAGATTAAATCAATAACTGAAAAAAATTTGAGAAATTAAAATTTTCATTATTCCAAAAATTTAATGATGAGACTTATAAAAAAAATAAAAAAATCTTCTCTCTCTTTAAAATAAATAAGATTAGAAGGGATATGCATTACTTGTACATTGACATTTAAAAATGATGGGAGTAATAAATATACATATATTTTTTATTTTTAATATTTATAATGAAATTTTCTTTAAAATGACTTTACAATATAATTTTTTTAAAAGTATGTAAAATAATTAAAAGTGTGAGAAAGTATACAACTACAAACTACTATAGTTTCTAGAGCATGGCATGAACAAATAAAATTATACAAAAGTGAAAATAAGAATAGTCATCTATCAATATATTAATTTAACGTGTGTTGCTCTGTCCTAACCTATGCAGAAAAGCAATGGGCCCCATCCCCATCTATAGTACGGATAAAGAGAAACTGACCCTGCCCGGCATTCCGTCCAGTTTCATTTTTCTCTTATTCTCCACGTCCTTTCCTTGTCAGGCCAAACATACCACTCTTGGCATTCTTTTCAAACAAAGTTTATGACTTGATTTAAATTTAAATTTACATATAGAAAGGGAGGGAAATACGAGAAGCGTCCGTGGACACTGACGGCAAAATGATTGACGTTGTTTTAATCATAAGTATATTTTATACTCCCTTATTTAAAAATATAAAATATTTTTAAAAAATTTATAAATATAATCAAAAAAATAAAAATATTTATAAATATAAATATAAAGAGTTAAAATAAAGAAAATAAAAAATTAATTTTTTAATTGGGCTACATCTTTATCCCAATTGAGTAATTTAGAAATACATAATAAAATTAAATAAAATCATTCTATAATCCTCAATCATAAAAATAATCATAAAGAAAATTAAAGAGTAGAAAATAAATAATTATAATTTGTGAAACTTTTTAATGATTTCGCTTTCAGTCTTTAGAATGTTTCTGCGAGCTCCAAATATTTCAAAGAGAATTTTTGGGATACTCAGATAAGTGATTCGATGCCTTTTCTCTGGATGTAGGAGTATTTATAGTTAAAGTGGAGACTCCTTCTTTTATTCCTTGTCGACGTGAGACTTTAATATATATATATATATATATATTTCTCTTTTTCTTCTTTCCTTTTATTTGATTTATTATTTTTCTCTGCAAAATATAAAGATAAAAAGATATGAATGGATTTTGTATTAAAATTCCTTTTTATCTTATAACTAAGTAATGAGGAAAAAATATATAAATATAAATTAAATAGATATAAAATATTAATAAATATAATCAAATTCAAACTAAAATCTATACATATTTAATTATAAAATATGCACTTACCGAATTCCTCCACACTTAGCTTGTTGCTTGTCCTCAAGCAAATACTTCTGCGTTTAGCCTTATTCCTTAAATAAGTATATTAAATACAAGAACTTTACTCGAAGTACTAGTAAAATTTAACTGTATAACCAATCTACAGAGCTTCAATGTGAGAGAGAAAGCTAATAATTATACTAGTACTATCATAGGGAGTGAATTAAATTCTAATTAAGCACTTATCTGTAAAATAAATTTGTCTATACCCTTAGACCTTACCTGTTTCTTTTTCTGAGTTAGTGCAATGAGGTCACCATCCTTAACTATTCATAAATTGCCTTTCTTCTTAAATACTCTTTTGGTCCTTTTGACACGAAACCTCATATTAGTGATGTAAGAGCCCAGTTACTCAGATTTTAGGAGCTTTATTGGCACACTCTTGATACTTACTAAGTTGTTAAGGCCAACATTAGTGATGAAGGTCCTCGATTACTGGGCCCAGTTGGCATCAGCGGAGTGGGTACTCAGCAATTTTTTTTCTCTCTGTTTTTTTTGATAGAATCATTTTCCTTTTTAACTATTTTACAAGGTGTTAGCTTTTTAGGTATAGACATAAATAATTAAGACATGTAATTCATGCATTAAGTATATTATTGATAAACTCCTATAGGGTATTGACAGTTTTAAATTCTTTCTCAAACACATAGTTGCCCTCAATAGTTATATAGTTAAATAAAATAGTACAAAAGAGCAAAAAGTTTTAAAAAAATTCAAAAATTTTTAGAATTAAGGCCAATTATAGCATGTAAAGTAGTAAGGAAATTATAACAGCATAAGTAATAGAAAATTATCATGATATTTCCTTCTCCATACTTAAATTTCACATTGACCTCAATGTTTGCAGAAAAGAAAAAAGATAAAGGAACTGAAACTCTCCTGATTTAATTTGTTTTGATGTGACTTTGATAATATTTAAGAAGCTCCCTTTTAAGCATTGTAATCCTACAATTCATCTTAGAGGAGGTCTTAGTGATCAAATAAAATTTTATGGGGATAACAAACGGTAAAAAGAAATTAAAACAAATTAAAATAACAAAGAAAATGAAATAAAAACAAAATTAGGTTACCTTCCAACAAGCGCTACATTTAATATCTATAGCTAGACATTGCTGTAAAAATTAAGAGATATATGGTAGAAATCCTTGTCCTCTTAAAGTAAAAGACACCTTATCCCAACTAATATTCATTTTCCCTTTGGAGAGGGTTCTTGTTAATAAGTAAGGAACTTTCCAATTTATTTCAATATATGAGTGCTAGGGCTTTTGTGAGGACTAGTGAGTAGATCTTTAGGTTGCCTTTGTAGCTCCCTCCCTTCTCCGTTGCTAATTTCCTCCTCTTTATTTTCTAAAGTATGTAAGGGAGGGTCTTTTGGGTGTTTCTCCTCTTCCTGTGTCACCTGTATGCTGCATAAAGATTTTTCAAGAATAAGAAGGTTAGTAGCTTTAGTAAATTTAAATATCTCTTTTTTCTCATCTACTTTGAATATTAATTCTCCTTTAGGCACATTAATTAAGGCATCTCTAATGGCTAAAAATGATCTTCCTAATATAAGTGAGACATTCAAATTATTTTCAATGTTTAAAATAATAAAATCTGCAAGAATATAAACTTTATCGACTTTAACTATGACATACTCAACTACACCATATGGATATCTGAGTGATCTATCTGCGAGTTGAAGAGTCACATTGATCAACTAAATATCTATTACCCCAAGTTTCTTGCATAGAGAATAAGGCATTAAGTTAACACTGGCACCCAAATCACATAAACATTTTTTAATAATATTACAATCAATATCACAAAGAATAGTGAAACTTCTTGGATTTGTCAATTTGGGTGCCATTGTTATTAGTCTTTTGAGATGTAATCATTATTTTTTTTTCAAAAGTGCTCTTATTGATAATGACTTTATATTTATTGTAGAGTATTTAATAGGGGTAAATATGAAAAGATAGGGTTAGTTAAAAAGTAGGTAACTACTTTATTGGTGGGTGAAATTTAATTAAAAATGCCTTATATTTTTTAATGGAAGGAGTATATATACACATGTATATTATGTTCTTGCTATTATTAACAATTACTCCCTCCATTAAAAAATATAAGATAATATTTTTTGATGAGTTGGATGTTAAAAAATGTAAGACATTTTTAATCTTTTGAGGTGTAATCATTGTTTTTTTTTCAGAAGTACCCATATTAATAATGACTTTATATTTATTATAGGATGTTTAACAGGTATAACTATGAAAAGACAAGTTAGTTTAAAAGTAGATAACTACTTTATTAAAAAGTAAGATTCAATTAAAAATATTTTATATTTTTTAAATGGAGGGAGTACCTCATGACAAGAATGTTTTTAGCATCTTGAATGTGATCGTATATTTTAATACTTAAATTCAAGATTTTAGAATAAATTGATTTAATTTTTTTTTCATTAGTTAAACCAAACAGCCATAAATAAATATATTTTTTTATTATGCTTGATTGAATAAAGAAAACAAATATGAAAGAAGTTGACTAGTTCTGCAAGAACAGTTGTTTCCAATTTTCTTTAAAAATTGGATCTCATGGCCCTTTTGTTCCACCTGGAGAAAATGTGGACAGTAAGGCTGCATAAAAGACTGAACGGACTGGACTTTAGCCTAACCTGAAGTCTAGTCCTTTTCATGAAAAGGACTGGGTTAGGTAACCCGTAGTCCGGTCTGGTCCTGTGAAAATACGAAGATTAACAAGACTGGACTTGGTCCATAGGACTAGGAGACTGGTCCTATTAGTCCAATACTCACTTGGCCTTTTTTTTTCTTTTTTTTCTCTATGATGACCAATAATCTATTTCAACTTAACAAATTCAATTAAGATAATAAAAACACTTATAATCATAATAAATCCATAATAATTTCTAACACCAAGAAAATAATATTTTAATTACAGTCCAAACTTCAAATGATTTAAATACATAACTTCGATAAAAAATCAGAGAAAAGACCAAAAATAGACCAGAGGAAAAAAATTAGCAAGAACAGAAGTAACAAAAATTAACCCACAGACATGTTCCTTCAAAGTTCGAACAGATCAAGATCAGAGTGCAAGTGCAAGGCAGGAGCTAGGGCTTTGGCGCACTGAAGAAATTGAGAATAAGAGCAAAGTTGAGTGAGAGGCTGAGACGCTAAGTGCTGTTGAGTAACAGTGTTGAGGTTTTTTTTTTGATCAGAGTGCAAAGTGCAAGGTAGGATTAAGACTTTTTTTTAAGGCTTATTAATTAATAATTTATAAATTAATTTTAATTATATTAAAATAATTATATAGGACCAAACCAAACCACTTAGTCCAGATGCTTGGTCTCTAGTCTGGTCTTACCCGAAAAATCAGTCCAGTCTTTTTGGTCCTATAGGACTAGCATTTTACAGGACTGGACAGGACCGGATTTTCATGAGTCGGACCAGACCGAACGAGACCAGGAGACTTTTGCACAGCCCTAGTAGACAGTCTATATTTAATATTTTAATTTTAATTTTATATTTATTAAAATATAAAAATTTATAAAAATTTTAATAAATTGGCTCATTAATATGAAAAGTCTAAATTTAATATAAATAATTTAAATTTAATATTAAAAATTTTTATAAATTGACTATCAAAATATACTTTAAAAATATAAATTTAATATTATTTTTTTATAATTTTTATAAACCCTTATTTTAATAATAAAATATTAAAATAAAGATGATCACAAGATAAAATTTTAATTTGAACCATGCATTTGAAAATTTAATTTATAAAAATTTTAAAAAAATTATTCAGATCATTTATTTTAAATTTGGACTATTTATATTAGATAGCATATTTATTAAATAAAGTTTATAATTTTATAATGTGTAATTTAAATAAATATAAAATAAAAACATTTAATCTGAACTGTTTAAATTAAATTTGGATGGTTTATATTTCCTTTAAGTACAACGAAAGGGCGAAGGAGGGAGATTGTGGAGAAGAGAAGCTAAGTCCTTCATTTAATTATTTATATTATATTATTATCAACATAATTTATAAATCATACAAGAATAGAATTATAAGGGTAGTTTGTGTTGGGGGAAACATGATAAATATAGGATAAATCTTACGTTTGAAACAAAAATAAAACCTCTCAACTAACTCTTATATTTTGAATTTTAAGAAGTATTTTTTCCCCAAAATCTCTCCCTTTTGAGTTTTTGATGAGAAAAATAAAAAAAAAATGTATGAACCAGCTACATCCTCTCTTTTCACTCCTTTTTTTTTTTATTTCTTCTCACTATTTATATAGGAAAACAGTATTTTTCCTTTTGTTTTTCTCCCCTGTAGTTTTATCTTATCTTAACTTTTCTTTCCATTGAAAAGCTTGAGCTTAAGGTCATTTAAGTTTCTATTTGAAAAAATTTGGGCTAAGATATTGGAGAAATACTTAGGTAGATTAAGTGCATCATATCATTTGTAATCTGTGTAACAAAAAAATAATATTTAGATGATATTAAATATAAATTTATTCTGATATTAATGATGGTAGAGAAAAAAGATAAGAAATTAAATATGTATTTTGTTGTAAAAATTAAATTAATTTAAAAAATGTTATACAAGATTTTATTTAAATTACTTGAAATATTTTAATTAGATAAATTATAAATGACGTGATGCACTTGATCTATCGGAGTATTTTTTAAGATATCATTAACCAATTAAAGTGTTACCAATCAAAGCTTAGCTATAATCATAAAAAATTCATTTCTAAACAATTGGGCTTTTATGATTTACAATGGTTTACATAAAACTTCTAACTATCCTTCTAGATCTTAAAACTAAGATACCACGGATGTTTTAAAATGAAATTTTAAATAATTTTAAGATAAATATTGAGCTTAACGGAAGAAGCTAGTTCCTTATAATATAATGAATTAAAATTTAAATTTTTACTAAAAGAGATACTTATATTTAGTGCTTGATCATACTTTAAATAAAATTGTCTTCAATAAAAAAACACTTGTGCACAATAAAAAAAAAAGAAAAAATAAGCAATGTGAAGGGCGAAGGAGGTTGGGTTTCACTTACTTTTCTTGCATTATTGATATTTAGCACTGACCCTCACTTTAATTTAATGTTTAATCTAATCACACTCCATTATCTTTTCTCAAAACCCAATTAATAACAAATAACGACAAATCGCAGCTTGTAGTGACGAATCTTTTCCCTCAACTAATCCATCGTGTTCCTTCTGATTTTCCTCCTTCATTATTTTTATTATGTTTATTTTATAATAAATTAATCTTTCCTTCTTTAGAGACATCTATACCAATGACGTTGTTATAAAAGGTAATGATGATTGTTATAAAAAGTAATGATGATTGCCATAAAATAAGTAATAATGGAGTATAGAAAACCATGCACTACCTTATTATAAAATGACATTTGTTGGTACTTAGCCTCCTGTTTTGAAAACGGATCAACTTCGTTTTGTTAGATTAAGGGTTAGTTGTCTCTATACTATACATAAAAAATTATAAATATTTTTAATTTAATTTTAGATTAATTATATCTTTTAATTTTAAAAAATTTTTTCGTTATCACCTTAACATTAGTAAATCTCAATATTTTTTAGTATTTTTATTAGATTAATGATTGTCATCTCTCAACTTCTATTTAAAAAGTTATTTTTGCCCAATAACTCAAATATTTTATAATAAAAAAATATAATGTAGGATTCATCAACGATCAACTAGTGAGAAAACGGTAGGGTGATGAAAAAAAATTTAAAATTGAAGGACAAATTTAACATAATTAAATTTAGAATTATTTGTGACTTTTTGTGTATAGTTTAGGAATAAAAAATGATCCTTAACCGTTTTTTTAGGCGTCAAGCTTTACCAATGTCCGCACTTGGATTGGGCCAAGATAACACAAGCCCATTATGAGCAAGGGCTTTTAGCCAACTACCCTAAAGGATATCATACTGTATACTGGGTTTTGGGTTCGATTGATTTCGTTGGATGCTTTAGATCAATAAAATAAACTGGGACAGTTAAAGATAAGTCTCGAGCAATGAAATTAATTATTAATAAATTATAAATTCTTTGAATTTGACTTGTTATCACTAGGTCCCTTAAATAATTTGTGTAAAAAATCATAAATATTGCAGGTGAATGGGTAACAAATTCTAAATTAAACTCCTAACAGTGGAATAGGGAAAAAAAAATAATTTTATAAGTCATCATATGTCATTTATGAGTCAGATTCTAAAAATTTACCTGTTATTTTGAATGTTTTTAGTTTTTACGCACTCTTTTTAGGTATTTATCAGTAACAAGTCAAATTTAGGAGACTTACTGGTAATTAATTTTTTTACCGGAAGCTCAATTGTAATTTTCCTAAAGAAATTTTCAAATACTATATATGTTTACTGTACATTACAATAATTACATTGAATCTGAAGAATGTTTGATAATATTTATTACTTTATAGATAATATAATATAATTCGTTATATATATATTAGTATAATTATATGTTAATTTTTATAATAGCATATGCTTTATATTCTCTTCAATAAAAAGCAATTGAAATCTATATTATCCCGAATGTCGTACCTAAAAGCTCAAGAATAAGTCAGGGTTCAATAAGCTACAAAGCCCGATTAATCTCGAATTTCTAAAGTGCGTCAATCCATCAAGGACAAAATTATAAGTTAAAAAGTGTTTCTAGGTTAAAAGCATAATATCTTTAAAAACTTTAAAGAAATGTTCATAATTGAGGAACGAGCAAATTAAAGTTTAAAAGAGTCCAAGTTAAGATAAAAGAAATGAATAATGCCTAGGAGGATAATAAAGATATCTAATATTAATAATGGAGAATAACCAGTGAAGTTGTCAAATAAAACATAGGTAAATTTATTTAATAATTTTATCTTTATGTTCCAAGTTTTTTAGGGAAGAGTTGCAGTTAGACCTTAAGAATTGTAATAGATTTAAAAAAGACTCAATAACATTGCAGCTAGATCATCTTGGTTATAGTTAGATCTTATGGCCATAGTAGACTTATAATAGAAAGTTAGTTAGCCACATAATTTGTGATAGTTTTTAGGAAGGTGATAGTTTGGAATAAGTTTAGAATACAAAGACCTCTTAAGTTTGGTTAATTATTACAGAAAGAGCATCCTTGACTTTTTTTTTTTAATATCTCAACTACTATTAAAGCTAAGAAAGGAAAGATAATAAAAGTGAGTAAAGGTAATAGCCTATCTAAGATCAAATGATAATTATTAATATTCAAGGATAATTATATGTAATCAAATATAATGAGATTATGAGATAGTATCTAGAGTTAAAAATGAACAACAGTGAATATTAATCCTAAAATATCAACTGCAACCGGGTTTGGTCTCAAAGTGTAATTAAAAAAATTACGTGAAATTTTTCTATAATTAAAGAAAATTAGTACATAAAAAGAAGAAATATTTGGCTAATAATTTTTCAAGGAATTAATTATAGAAATTAATTCATTTTGGTCAAAAAATGTCAAAAATTCCCGCGCAACATTAAAAGTTTAATAAGAGGACACTTAAGCCCATTAAATTGTGCGAATGGCGTAGCTGTTGGGCAGAATTGGAGGTGCATCTAAATTAATTCACTTGGTCCAAGCATTAAAGGGGAATTTGAATTTCTTTGGTGCAGAACGAAAATGAAAATAATGAGAGGAGGATGAGAGAGAGAGAGAGTTTTTATCTTCAAGCATGCGAAAATGGTGACAAGAGAGAGAGAGAGAGAACCAAGTTAAATCTCTCACTAGACCATTTCAAATCCCAAAACACTCTTCACAAAGTTATTCCTCTCATCAAGTGCAACATTCTTATGGTTTGATTTTCAAGAAGATGAGTTTGGATTGGCAAAGATGAAGAAAGTGGTGAAGAAAGCAAGAACAAGCTTTTTTTTTTTTGGTCAAAAGAAATTCATTTATCAAAACAAGTCAAGGCAAAAAGGCAAATCTCAACCAATATTAGTGTGGGAATTTAGAGCATTTAAGCGCAAAATGCTATTAAAAAGGGGTGGGGGAACAAGGGCCCAACCAAAGGGGCACACCTCCTTGTGCAACCTATTAGCAAGCTAGTGTGCCACTAGGTTAATAGATCTAGAAATCTAATGAAAAACAATAGCAAAAAGTTTAGACTTAAGCTCTAAAATATTAGAAAGTAAATAGCTAGATTTCTATTCAGGACCAAGATTATTGCCATTAAGTGCATCCACTGGCAACTTGCAGTCAAATTCAAATTCCACACAGTGAAAACTGTGATTCAGAGCCATTTGCATCCCTTTCCTCAAAGCTTTAGCTTCTAGCATCAAATGAGAGACAGCCTTATAGGAACTAAACATCCAATCTACAAGCTTTCCAAAGGAGTCTTGGAAGATAACACCAACCCTATATGAAAAGCAAGAACAAGTTAGTGCATGAAGAAGGATTACGAAATAACTTCATTTAAGCTATGTTTTCCAATTTTTATTTGAGTATTCCTTAAGTTTTGAGGTTGCCCTGTTTTTTTAGAAGCAATAAGGTTTGTTATTTTGATAATTACATAGTAGGGAAGGGCTTACAAATACTTATAAAGATGTTACTTATTTATTGTTGATTATTGATGAATAGTGGCTTGATTTTCAAGATTTATGTAATTTTTGGATGACCATTTTTCAAGAAGAAATGTTTCCCAATTTTCTAAAGAATTAAGAATTCATTAGTTAAGAATTTAAGCATGCAGCATACGATTTAAAACCTAACCTTGAGCCGTATAAATATGAAGCATGAAAATAGCTTAGACGCAAGCACAGTTTAGGGTCTTAAATATCTATAATCGCTGTCAAATTCTTCATGAAAAAATAACTGGCAAATGATGGTACAAAAACTTTTATGTCAAAGAAAGTTCATGTGAAAAACTAAGGTAAAGAAAATAGGAGTTAAGTAAAAAGTAAGTTGTTATATATCGATAAGGTTATCAATGGCTCTAACAATTTTAACAAATATTCTATGGCAAATATTTAGGGCCAATGAATGTCTTAGAAAAGGAATTAAGGTTGTTCATGGGAAATCAAGTTATGGAAGTAAGAAAAATAAAGAAGAAATAATAAAGTCAAAAGTTAATAAACTTACATTTCTTTACATCCTTGGTATTTACAATTACGTGATGATATATATGATTTATTTGTTTGACTTTATGAATCACGAATGAGTGATTGAAGCTTTGCTTTTTAAAGTGTTCCATGGACAGGTATGATATATGAACCATTAAGCAAGCAAACATACCTTTATATATGTTAATTGTAAAATCATGCAATGCAAGTATGTCATGTATCAAACTTTTACCTTATATGCTTGAATTATGTTGTTTACTATTGAGATTATTTAGAATCTCACCCCCAATTGACTAACCATAATTGGTTATAAGCCTTTAAAGAAAAGCCAGAGCAAAAGCAAAGGTAAGTGAATGAAGAGATGATTTCCTTTAGCATTATTTTGTTAAAAAAATAAAAAATGTATAAGTAATTCCATGAGCTATGTAAATTCATGACGTGACCTTGGCATGTATAAGTGATATGTAGTGATGGATTATGACCATTTTAGAGTCCTAATCTAGCCTTGAAAATTATAATTTTACTATGCATGATTGATGCTGTCTATATTAGGCTCTTTTAGAAGAAAAAAAAGGTTAGTATTTCATTGTTCATCATATAGTAAATCAAGTTTAATGCTCATGATAATTTTTATGAGAATAATAAACAAATGAAGCTTTCCAAAAAGTCTTAAACCAGCTCATTTGAGCATGCAAATTTTGAGTTATGAATTTTTTAATTTATGGCACAAATTCTATGAGAGAAATATAGTAGATTTGGAAAAAAAAAAATAAACTATGCTATTTGGAATAAAAAAGAATTGAAAATGTATTTTTATTATATAAAAGACTTCAAGAGCTTTTAAGAAAATTTTAAATCAATCTCATACAAATTTTTCAGCTTCAGTTATGATTTTCAAAATTCAATAAATATTTTGAACTTATAATAAACAGTAACATTGTACTGTACACTATTGGTAATTTTAATTCAAAATATATGTATATATATTATATGAAAAAAATTACTATCATACAAAGTTTGATTGATTCCATAGCAGTTTGATTGATACTATTATACAAAGTTATTGACAATGATATGTACTCCTTGAAGGCAAAATCAAAACAAACGGCATTGGATGAAAATCAAATAACCAGAATAATACTTAAAAAAATTAAAAAATTAATCTTTTAGTCCTCTAATTTTTAAGTCACTTATAACTCAGTTTCTCAACTATGATTTACTGTGATTCAATTACTCAATTATAACTCACCTATGACTCAGTTTCTCAATTTTTGTATCACTTATAAATTAGTTCCTTAACCTTTGTTAATTTTTTTTCATGTTAGCTTATATCTCACATTAATGAATAAGAAGAGGGTATTTTAAAATAATATATGAGCATTTTTTTATCCTTCTTATTTGATAAATTTTTTTAAAAAAATTAAAAAATAAGGACCGAGTTATAGGTAAATGAAAAGTTAAGAGACTGAGTTGCAGTGAGTCATAATTGAGGGATGAGTTACAAGTGAGTTAAAAGTTGAAGGACTAAAAGATTAATTTTTTTAAAATAATTTAAAATAAATGATAAAGTATAAAATTTTAAAAATAGAAAATTTATCAACATAATTTTTTTATTAAAAAAAATTACAAATGGGAATGCGAATTAAAGACTTTTCAATATTGAAAGGTTGAATATTTAATCAAAACCTTCGTTAAAACGCATGGATCCCTGCGTTTAATCGCATCAAATTACTTTTCAGTGGGCTCTGTTCCTCGCGCTCAGATCCTCTCTTCTGTTCTGCTTGATTTCGAAGCTTCATCTCCTCTCAAGCTAAGCTAACCCTAACCCTCCTTATCCTCCTATTCTTCCATGTCCAGTACAGGTGAGCTCTTCCTCCTTACTTCTTTTATTTGCTTGTCGCTTTCGGATGGTACCAGTACTTTTGGTGATCTTTTATAGTTTATCGGTGTTATTAGATAACTATAGATGATGAATTTATTCCGTTTTATTTGTCTTGTATGGATGGAGTTGATCCTGACTGGTTCTTACATTGTTATTTACTTTTCAGGAAAAGAAAACAATGATAATTTAAATAAGATATAGATGTGGTTGAATGAATCTATTCGTTTTATTATAATGGAATTCAGATGATTTTCTCGTTTTTAATTTATGAATCATGTTAAACTCTGGCCTAGTTAACTTCCGCAATTCTTTTTGAAAAATTCAGTTTAATGCAATTGAGTAATGTAGTTGAAGATTAAAAGAAGAATAAATATGGAAGTTAACGCATACTTCAAAAACATGTCTTCTCTGGCAATGAGGATAGGGTGTTCTTAGAGTTGAAAGTAAAGCTTTTCGTTGGATTGGGATGAGGGTTTTATCAGTATGATGTATGAACCCCTCACACTTTCAAATAACACTATACCATGAAGCATTTGGATCCTCTCACTGGAGAGGATCCCTTTTTCTGTCATTCAGCGATCTCCATACATGTTCTCAAGTGGCTAGGGGAGGGGCCTGAAAATTTCCTACTCAAAGTGCACCATTTTGACAATGGTACCTTTTTGTTAATTGGCGTTTGAGATTACCATCTTGCTTGAGTTATGTTAGATGGTCAAAATCCTTTTTTACCCTTTCTGGATGTTAGAATCAAATTCTCTTCCCACAAATATGGAATTGGTGACTACTCTAAGTTTGATATGTGATTGTAGTTGTTTTAGTGGATATGACGTTTGGATTTGAATATTAACTCACATTATATGGAATTAGGTTCTTGATATTTGTTATCTGAGAATTTTATCTATGTGTGTATATATATATAGTTGCCATCAATTCAATTATGGTCAAACCCATGAACTGTGGATCATTACCTCCACTGTTTGCAGTTAGTAATGATTTCTTTAAAATATTGGTTTTAGAGGTAGATTAGAGAAAAAAAATTAAGGAAGGGCAAGTAGGTGCTTCACAAAATCTATGAAGATGGGTAGGAATCATATAATTCTTCGCCGTCGTGTTGAGTCTTGCAAATCCAGGTACTCAACTATTGATGAAATCGTGAACCATCTTCGCTCAAATTACCCTGATTATCGGCGAACGAGGCAGCAAGTTTTGACTCGATCTGTTCAAGAAGCTTTGGAGTCATTTAAGCGTGGGAACAAGCAATCAAACAAAAGGCCTAGCACTTCCATTTTTAAGTATGATACATCAGAAGATGACAATGAAGAAGAGAGTCGGAGTGCATCTCAAAAGAGGCGTAAGAAAAATAATGAGAGTGAAGAAAAGTTGCAAAAAATGGAGACTTTACACCTTAGAAAGTTACGGAGGGATCAGGGTCATGCATCAATCTCTTCTTCTTCAACTTCTAGTCCATCATTGTCATCAGAGTCTAAAGAGAGTGATGGTGAAGATGGGGCTGTGTCCACATCAGAGGATGCGATTTATGGGGAGGAAGTGGAGCCATCTGTTGACTTGATGAAGACAATGCTGCGGACTTCATATTCAGAATCAAAGCAAGTAAAATCCAAGATGGAAGAGAAAAATGTAGAATTGGAGGTGGCCAATAATAGTAAGGCAACTAAAATTGATGTTATGAATGGGACTGGAGGTGGGATGGGATCAGATTTGGAATCCAAAAGGCAATCAAAGGGTTCAATTTCAAATGGCAATGGTGATTTTGAGGTTAAAGGGAAGGGTGGACCTAGATTCAAAGATTTGGGTGGGATGAAGAGGGTCCTGGAGGAATTGAAGATGGAAGTAATTGTGCCACTTTATCATCCGCAGTTACCAAGAAGGTTAGGTGTAAGGCCAATAGCTGGAATTTTGTTGCATGGACCACCTGGATGTGGTAAAACTACACTGGCTCATGCTATAGCTAATGAGACTGGTTTTCCATTCTATCAGATATCAGCCACAGAGGTAGTTTCTGGAGTTTCAGGTATGAATGTTACTCTTGCAATCTTTTTTATTGAAATTTTGTTTTTGTTCTGTGGTTATCCTGATATTTTCCCTGCTTGACTAGCTTATATCTATAATGTTACTTGTTAAGAGAAATATAGAAGTTTATATTGATTAGAGCTGTCTAAGATAGTTGATATTATAGTTGATATTAGGAGTAAAACGTGAAAAAAATGTAGTTTGGTGCTTTATAATTGCTAATAATGGATGGTACTGATTGGAATAAGCTGAGTCAGGTATGACATAAATTCTGTACTCCATTTTTTCCTCATTGGAGAATGAAAAAGACACTTTAAACTCCGGACTCTGTTAAGAACTAAAGAAAGCAAATAAATCTATTAAATAAATTAGAGCAAGAATCTCACTCTAAAAATATTTAATAGCCAAAGTAGGAGAATCTCCAGGAGAAATCGTATTTTATTTTCTCAATGTCTAGCTATGATAGAAGCTAGTCCATTTATAATGCAGAAATTACAGCAAAATAATAAATAAATAATAAGAAAATATCCCAACATATCTGAGATAATAACTGACTCAAACAGAAATTGACTCAACAAATTAAACATGATCAAAAGTTGATCCACTTATTTAGCCAACTACTGAAAATGAATTAATTAAATAAAAAGCAACTTAATTCTGCTCTAACTTCCTCCCCTTTCTTCTCTGATACGTCAATAGTGGATATTGACGTTGATGCAGCATGCTATCAGACTCCAATTTGCAACTTTGTATTAATTTGAGATTACTGGTGCAGCTGTGCAGTCTGTAGGGTTGATTTTAAGTAGTGATTGGGATCTTGGGAGCATGATTTAAGCTTGGTGTTATTTCAGTAATCCTGAATCCTTATATTGATATGGATATTTAGAATGAGTTATTATTTGTGGGATGTTAGATTTACACATCAGGTTGTTAAAGTTGTGGATTTTTAGGGCTTATTTGATTCCTGGTTTAAAAATAATTCCTAAGAGCGAAGCTTTTTGGATAGCTATTTTCTATTTACTTGTTCTCAAAACTTGTTATTATTTTTTGTTTTTAAAAGCATAAAAAACAAGTATAATTTGCAGCATGTTTTCATCACCAAGAAAAAAAAAGTCTATTTGGTAATATTAATTTGAAAAGTTTTAGAGGTGAGAAGACAAAAAACTTGGTTGGTAAAATTTGTTGTGAGAACATGCTTTGAAAAAACAAAGAAAGAAAGAAAACTCATCTGATTGTATTTCAACATCTTTTTTATGAATTTCTTGAATCAAATGGAATGGCTCAGATATATGTTCTTTGTAAAAAAAAAAAAAAATATATATTTTGAAAAAGACTTAGTCAATCATATCACAAACTTTTTGTAAATAATGTTTGAAAATAAACACAATAATATTTAGGATGAGTATAATTACAACTTAATTAATAAAGTTATATTATCATAAAGAATTAAATTGATTTAACTAGTTGTTATGTTCATTAGACCCAATTTCTTTGATTCTTTTAACTAATCATTTGACATATAAATTCTTTAGGAGCATCGGAAGAAAATATTAGAGAGCTTTTCTCTAAAGCCTATAAGACTGCTCCATCAATTGTCTTTATTGACGAGATTGATGCAATTGCTTCAAAAAGAGAGAATTTACAGCGTGAGATGGAGAAACGTATTGTGACACAATTAATGACTTCGATGGATCAAACAAACAGGCTTCTTCAACCAGCTGATAGTTCAGAAAGTTCTGATGCTCATCCTGGCTATATTCTTGTTATTGGAGCTACAAATAGGCCTGATGCTGTTGACCCTGCCCTGAGAAGGCCTGGGCGGTTTGATCGTGAAATTGTCCTTGGTGTTCCCAATGAATGTGGGAGGGAGGAGATCTTGTCTGTGCTTACTCACAATCTAAAACTAGAGGGCTCCTTTGATCTTAGGAAAATAGCCAGGTCTACACCAGGTTTTGTTGGAGCAGATTTGGCAGCTCTGGTTAACAAGGCAGGTAACCTTGCAATGAGAAGAATTATTGTTGAGAGGAAATGTGAGTTATCCCAAGATCTTTTAGATGAGCATTCTGAAGAATGGTGGAGGGAACCTTGGTTACCTGAAGAAATGGATAAGCTTGTCATCAAAATGTCTGATTTTGAGGTGTGTTAGATTTATGTCCTTATATTCTTATTTGTCACTTTTCTAAATGCCTCAAAGGATTTTAGGCCTCTATATTTATGCCCCATATTGTCAAATCTATCATTAACACCAAACTGTTATAGTCAGGATTTTTGCACTATGGCGAGGTACTTGTACGTTCCCATTTATTTGTGGTTGTGAATAATTGAATATTATTTCAGTGGTTTGATAATTTTGTCTGGGAATTTCCTTACCAATATGATTTTTTTTCCAATTTCAATGAATTAACCAGTGATGTTTAGAAAGATTTTCCTTTATGATATATCTGTAAAGAAAGAATGTGGAAACCATTATATTCGTCTGGGTATTTTTGCAGGAAGCAGTCAAATTGGTACAACCTTCATCAAGAAGAGAAGGATTTTCTTCCATTCCTAATGTAAAATGGGAAGATATTGGGGGGCTTGATCTTCTAAGACAAGAGTTTGAACGTTATATAGTTAGACGCGTAAAATATCCAGAGGATTATGAGGTAGTTATTAACTGAAACTATTTTATTACGTTGTGGTATTGATTAAGTTAAAGTAGATATGTGAATTAAGCAGCTTTGAATAGGGAAAAATCATTAGATCTGATGAACTTGATGTGCCTTTACCTCCTTTAGGATGATATGTTTTATCGGTCTTTTCCACCCTAAGATTTTGGGACAACTAGTTAGTTGTATGGGCTTCCATAACTAAGTATATTGTGTTTATAAAACCCTGATTATATCACTGCTCAATGATATACTATTGTCTTTCATTTTCTCTTTCAAAATTCCACTGAATTCATTTTAGGCTGCACATTTCACAGGATGGTTAATTTCCTGTAATCATATTTTTCAGGAATTTGGGGTGAATCTTGAGACAGGATTTTTGCTTTATGGACCACCAGGTTGTGGTAAAACACTGATAGCCAAAGCTGTTGCCAATGAAGCAGGAGCTAATTTTATTCATATTAAGGTGTGTCCAACTACAGTACCACTATCTCTTCAGTTCAGGTTTAGTACTTGAGTTTTATGGAATTCTCCGCCGTCTGAAATAATGTATCTTAATGAATTGTCTTAAACACTTCTGTGACAGGGCCCCGAACTTTTAAATAAATACGTTGGAGAAAGTGAACTAGCAGTACGGACATTGTTTAGTCGTGCAAGGACATGTTCACCGTGCATTCTTTTCTTTGATGAGGTTTGTGATCTCACCTTTGTGTAGCGTTTATCATGAACCCAGTTTCTGTCCTTCTGAGTGGAGCCATAGAGAAACAATTCAACTCTGAATGGTCTGGATTTTAAATTTTTTACTTTAAATCATTAATTTTGAAGTTAGCTGTCCGAAGTATTTTTTTTCCGTTCTGCATTTGCTTCTTTTAAAATTAAAAAAATAAATTATTATTATTTTTTTAAAGATCTGGTTCAGATCAGGAAAAGCGCACTGGAGAAGACCTCCACGTTTACTACCAACCGTTCATATGGCCAAGATGTTTGCACGGACTTTTCTTTTTAGTTTGAAGAATTACACTGTACTCTACAATTGCAAACCTTTTATTGTCTTCTCTCTCTAGATCTTTGTATTTGTGTTTGTCAAATATATTATATACCCTACTCAGCAAGACAAAAACGCGGAAGGCTCATGTATTTATCCTTTGTTAGTTTTCTTGGCCTGCAAAGAGAATATATGGTATGTTTAGTTGTTTACTAATTAAACTGAATTTGTTTTAGAAAAGTAAAGCTTTCAGTTTATCTGCAATTTGTAAGGCTCATATGTTTCAAATCATCTTTAGGTGGATGCTTTGACAACCAATCGGGGTAAAGAAGGTGGATGGGTTGTTGAACGACTATTGAACCAGGTCAAAAAATTTCTTCAATCTTTGGAAGAAATAATTTAATGCTACCAATATATAAGGGAAAATCTTAATTTCAGCCTGGACAAAAAATTGACAATTATTTACAATTGCAGTTACTTATTGAATTAGACGGTGCAGAGCAAAGGCAAGGTGTTTTTGTTATTGGTGCTACAAACAGGTAGCTTGTCCAACATATCTATTTAGTTATGTTAATATATTCACGTCACATTTCATTTAAACTCGCTTGGATGATTGAACGAAAAGGAATTGGGCAATGAAAGCACAAAGAACAAGATTACTTTTTTAATGTAATGTTTTCATGTTCTGTTTTTCATCATTTTATTTGCTAGCGTCCCTCTTTTTTTTATTATTTTTCTGGTGAAAATACAAATTATGTTCTTTTACATCCTCATTTCTTGTCTATCTCTATACAAAACAATTCTATGCACCAAATAAGTGCTTAAGCTTCCCTTGTGCAGGCCTGAGGTGATGGACCGTGCTCTCCTTCGGCCTGGTCGGCTTGGCAAACTCCTCTACGTTCCTCTTCCAAGCGCAGATGAGCGAGGTTTGATCTTAAAAGCTCTTGCAAGAAAGAAGCCAATTGATGACACTGTGGATTTGTGTGCCATTGGAAGAATGCAAGCTTGTGAAAGCCTCAGTGGCGCCGATCTCGCTGCATTGGTATGTCTGCAATTTTATGTTCATGCACTCCCTTCACTCTTTATTACAAGGGATATTCTGGAAGGCTTTTTTTTTGGGGGGGGGGGGTCCATGATATCAAGGGTAATGTAATATTCTCTTTTGGTTGGACATTTTTATCCCTAATCCTATTAATGGGTTTTCTTGGTAAATATAAAAAGAAGTGGATGTAACTGTCTTTTCAAGAGGGAAAAAACTGGAATGTTTTTTTTTTTTTTTTATTTTAAGAATGCAACATTATTTTCTTAATCTATGAAAATGTTGGAAATAAGGACCAGAAGAGTATGTGTACGCGCACACGCTCAGTTTGAAAAAATGTGGGAAATATTCTGGGGAGTTTGCTGACTTTGATGAACATGCAGATGAATGAAGCAGCAGTGGCTGCTGCTGAAGAGAAATGGACATCAACAGAGAGCACTTCCAATGCGTCGACCATCAAGTTCAGCCATTTCGAGATGGCGCTGAGAAAAATCTCTCCATCAGTTTCAGAAATGGTCGGATGAATTCTCATCAATTGAATTAATTTCTTCTGTTTTTTTTCCCCCAAGAATCAGTTGAATTTTGATACCATGATTTGTGTTTGGATACTGATTTTTTTTTTTTGGGGTGTTTGAACAGCAAAAAAAGTACTATCAACGATTGTCAGAGACTTTCAAAGCTGCATGAGAAAAATGACGATGGCCGTTGGGAGAATGTGGAGGCATTATTTTTCAGGAAAAGAAAAGAAATCTTCATTTTTATTTTTTATTTTTTTACCAACTGTCCTGTGGAAAGACATCTTCATTTTTTTCTTTTTCTAATTTTTATCAAACGGCCGCCTTTTTTTTTTCTGGTAGGAATCAAACGGCCCCTTATATTAGAGGTTGCAATACAAGATTTTTTGGGCCGAAGTGGTAATACGGGGTTGGGAATTTTCTAACCCAACCCGCCATTTTTTTTTTTTGGTTGGTCCGTCTAGCCTAATACATATTCCTGGCTTTACCTTGGATATATTTTTCTTCATGAGTTACGGCTAGGATTTGAATTTTGGTCAGTTTATTTTTCTATCCATCTCTATTTGTTCATATTGTTAGGATTGACGGATCTGAGTTTACAAGTTACTGTAATGTAATGGGAGAAATTCTTGGATTAATTCAGTGCACCGGGTCATTTATTGTTTATTCAATAAAAATATAACATTTGAATGACATTAAATATAAATTAATTTTAACATTAATGATAATAAATAGTGATAATACAAGAAATTAAATAGGATATCTATTATAAAAATAAAATTAAAAATAATGGTGTGTAAGATTTTATTCAATTAAATTGTTACAATTTTATTAAATGGGTTGTGAATGGCATGATGTACTGGGTTGTCTTACAATATAACGACTTAAAGCATTCTTCACTTTTTATCAAACCTTTATCCTTGTTTAGTTTTATATATATATATATATATATTATATATATATAAAATTATAAAATACTGCCAATAATGACCAAATGACACGACTCTTAATTTTCCAGTTCGGAAAAACAACCCCTCGATTCTCCAAGTAGATTAAGCCCATATGATCGTACATGAAGTGGATTGAGCCAATTTATCATAAGCCCATTCAAGCTTGGTCTAACTCACGCTAAGAAATGCCATTTTTGGCTTTAGAACCCTCCTTAAAAAAAAAAAAAAGCTAAGGCATAAAAATGTTCAGAATTTTTTTTTTTTGGTCACGAGCTTTTAGTATACCTCAAGATAAGAGAATGTTGGTCTTTTTTATAAAATTAGTGGGTATTCATGCATCATTATTTACTTAAAAATACTAAGTTTTTAGAGAAAAAGCTTATGACTACTTTTACATCTTAAAAAAAAAAATTGGGCGTTGTGTAATTAGAAATGTTTATTACTCTGCTGGGAAAATGTCTAAACGTTCCAAAAGAAACACATAGTCAAATGAGTAAATAATATTTGTGGATTTTCAATAGATATTAAACATTTGAATGAAGAGCTAAAAATAATGGGAAATGTTTTTAATTTTGTATATCATATTAATTCTTAAAAACAAAAGTTAAACACTATGTATCTTGTCCATAGCTGGATTGTAGATTGCCATCCCCTTCTTTTGTTAAGTAAAAATTCATACTCAATTCATAATGAGGAAAAATCACTTAAAAGTTGAATTGGATCCATGTTTATTTGGTTCTACATAGGGTTTTATTCAAAATTTAAGTGGAAAATACCTTAGTTTAATTATTTTTAATCCTTTTAAAATCACTCAGTTTTTCGGAAAAACTAAGTGGTAGAATATTTTCTAAGTAGTCTTAATTTTATCTCGTTTGCATTATTTAAAAAAAACAAAATTCATAAGGTGAAAAATTAAAAATAAATAAATAAAAGTTCATTGGAGTTAGATTTGAGTACGAGCAAAGCCCGATCACATGCTCAAATTAATTACAAAAGATGCCATACTATAGAACTGTGCAATCTTAATTGTATGTGTGATAATAGGAAAGCCAAAGGTGATTCCAATATGCTATCTCTTGTTTATCTATAATATTATAATAAGATGACACCTGTACAATTTTTTCTTTTTTTGTAAAAGCAGCTTAGTATTGCATTCTTGTAGTGAACAAAGCATCAGAACTACAATAGCTCAAATATTTCCATATTTGAGAATTTCACTTTAATTAATTGTGCCTGAAGTTTTATCCTTTTATTGAAACCTTTCAAACTACAATAATTCATTCCCTTAAAAAGGAGGGGCCAAACAAAACTCTTGAAAATTGCCCAAACTAAATTAGTAAATGTACTGCACAAAACTCAAAAATGAAATTATATTATTTCTAACTCCCAAATATAGCTGGTCGTTATAGTTTCTGTAGATTTATAAATACAAATTGCACTATTCAATAAAATCTTGAACTTCAGCCATCCAAATCTAGTTTAAAATTATGAGTATGGAATGGAATATAAGTAAAGACTAAAGATTTTAATAACAACCAAAATAAATCTTTCGATTGACAACTAATTTTTTTTTTTTAATAACAAAGAAACAAAGCCTTAAGATGATGATATAGTTAGGCGGCCAGCAAAGTCCATATCACCATTGGAAGTTCTGATTTAAAATATTCATACATTTAGAAGGTGATATCGTCATAATTCTCATTTCCTCGTTCATACTATAAGCATTATGTGCAAACCAATTTGTATAGTTGTTCGTGCATTCACGTCCTTATTACTCAAAATGAATTACCATATCTCATTTGTAAAAACAGGTTCATTGTAGTTAAAATAAATAAACCATAAAAGAGATAAAAAATATGATTCCAAGTTTGCAATGGTTAAAGTAAAGTTAAACCAATAAAAACTAATGTAAATTAGAATATAAACAATTTTGAAAGCGTCTGCTATGGTAACTTTTGCAAAGGAGGCATGCTCACATTTTTCACCCACGTTGGACCCAAATAGTTCAATTTGGCTCTAGACTCGATCCAAAGGCTTATTAACCATCCTCAACTCATTCGCACTTAAATTTACTTAATTGACCTTATCAACTTAATTAATCTAAGAGTTAAATTTCAAGATGTAACCATTTGTCTCCCTAGAGACGTTATCATAAGATATCTCATAATCTTTCACAATCAATTATGCCTCTTATTTCATGAGTAAAAGCAGGGTAGTCTCTATCATGCAAATGCAATATGCTGTAGATTGCTTCCATGAAGTTAGAAAACATTCTTATTTTTTTTCAAATCTTTTTCCCAACAGAAGTAATTTCAAGCCTCCTCGAATACCCAGCATCTCTATAGTAATATTAGGGTAATATATCTCAACTTTTTCTTGAATTCGTGTCTCCAACAACCATCTTCATTTTGTATAAAGCCTATATAAGTAGTTTCATTGTTCATATATTTACATATCCCAACATCTAATCTAACCCTTTCAGGTTTTGGTTTGCCTCCAACTTATTGGATCATTCCCTATTCCTTTATTATTTATTCAATTTATCTCTTAATATTTCAATGTTCATAACTTCATATCCTCTTAAAAAAGTTGAGAGAGAATGGACATGGAGATTGAAAAAGGTGTTGTCCTTTTTTTTTTTAATATAAAGCCACAAAAAACCATGCAAAATTAGGTCAAGTCGTATAAGAATGTGACATTTTGGTAGAGGGTCATCAAAAATTAAGATGTTGTTATCGTCGTTCGATGCTTGATGAGCAAGCCAGTCCGCACACTTGTTGGCATCTCTAAACACTTATTGTCCTTTGTTTATATGAAAAGCTTATAATGTATAGATAAACCTAATAATAATTAATAAATATCACAATAATATTTAATGAATACAAAATATTTTTTGAATCTCAACAGAATAAATCTTAATAAATAATATATATTAAAAAAATAAATATTTATTTCAACACTCCCTCTCAAACTCAAGATGATCATGAGTTTGTAACAATTTGTATCGCTTAATTTAAAGAATGTATGATCGAGAGAAGCTTCAAAGAATTTTCTTATGCATAAATAACAAATCATCATTGGACAAAATCTTGAAGTGATTCTTGAAAGATGAATAAGCAAGCAGAAATTTAAAAGTGATTTTTTAAAAATGAATCACTAGGTAAGAAACTTCAATAATGATTCTTAAAGAGATGAATCACTATGCAAAAAACTTGAGAATAATCCTCGAAAGCATGAATCACGAAGTAAAATCTCAAATTGAACCATTAAAATGTTGAAATATAGATAAAGAGGGAATGAGGGCTGAAACCTTCCTAGATAAAACGAAGCTCTATGCGGCATAAAATATAAACTTGATTAACTTGATTCCTGAGACCTATGGGTTATAGGCCCATCATGCTCCTTTAATTCTGTCCTTACCTCTTTCATCATCCAACATATCTGAGCAACCAAGGCAATTTTCAACATGACACTACATCAACATTGCCTAAAAAAAAATCAAACCTTTCTCATCAAAAGAATTTTAATGGTAACGAGCTAGATTCTTCCTCATGATTGTTCTTCTTTATTTTTTATGTCGTTGCCTGACTAATGAATTATTACTCTGTGAGCAACTTTTGCAGAAAAATCGAGTGGTTTTTTCTGATCATACGAATGATAAAAGCAACGAAAATATTTATGAAAGCAATGATGGATGAATTGGGTATTATTAGGGGCGCAATAATAATAAGTGGATACTGTGAGTATCAACAATTGCATCATGAGGAACAAAGCAACTGAATCTTCATTTTTCATTCCATAAACTACAAAACCACTAATCGCCAATCATGCCACTATGTGTATTGTCCCTGAAATTATTAAAAAAACAAGACACTGATTAGATATTAAAAAAAAATTCATGTACGAAATGGACCAGTAAAATAACCCAATGCCTCTGTGAGACAATTGTATTGAGCCCTAACCATAAAAAGATAGAGATGTTAGGTTTGCGCTCCCTTTATATCTAAAAAAAAAGTCCAATATTAAAATTTATTATGAGTTTTAACTAACTAAAGAGTAGAGAGAATTCATATTAGGTCATGAGAGCAAAATCATACTCATAATTGAGGTGTAGCCATTTGAAAGGGAAGAAGAGATAAAATTATTTTCACATATATATTTATAGGGCAATCTTAATAAATTAACATTTGTGGATTCATTAACTGTTGGATCAGTTTGAAATTTGATCAATTGATTTAAAACATCTAATGTGTCATTTTCAATGATTGGATTGTTGATTCTTTATTTAGTGTAAAAGTTATTCTATTTGAACTACCACATTTGGTTTGGGTGTTTTTTCATGTTCTTCATTTTCTTTTGTGAGCTTGTTATTTTTGGTACTTTGGCGGATCGTTTGCACTTATTTGTACATTTAATTGAGACTCTTTTGTACATTAATTTAATCATGGTAAAGCTGATTTTTATTGGTCTGGACGACCTACATTTCCACGTTAATAATTTCTGGTGTCTCTGATTTAATTGTGCTATTTATTTTTGTCATATATTTGTTTATTTGTTCCTCTGTATTTGTTGCAAGTGATAAAAATTTATTTCTAATACATATTAATTATTGAGTCATGTTTTTCTCATCATAAAAGTTGCCTATCTCAACTCTAATAAGTGGTATGAGAGTATGTGTGTAGATAAACAATTAATATGTTTTCCTTTCCCATAAAAAAAGAGGTCAAAATAGGTGTTAACAGAAAGAAGATGAACAAAACTAGTCTAAGACCAATTAAAATTAGGATAATTAATAGTTCAACCTGTTCAAGCTATAATCTATATGGATCTACACTTAATAAGCTCAAGAACAAGACTATTAGGTGAAAAATATATTTATGTAATAAAATTAAAATTGTTAAATAAACATGTCTTATAGATATGTTACATATCATGTCATAATTATTTTATCGTTACAAATTATAAAACAATATATGTCTCCATCAATTGGTTTGCAATTGCTTCGCCTAAACACAAATTAATAGTGAGTGTCCAATCATCCCACAAAAGAATTCAACTAGCCTTTTCCACTACATCTTCAAACAAATTTTGTAAAAAATTGATTGCTTCAACACAATTTATATAAATTATAATATAATCCTGTGAAAGCCTATGCCTCATCAAAATGTTATGACATGTTTGGAAACATATTCAACATAGTCAAAACAACAATAAAATTTTTCCATAAAATTAAATTAGATTGGCAAGTTAAAAGTTACACTAAATCTATATATACCACATATAAACCTTTTTTTTTTTGTTAAAGATATTCATCATTAGTGACGAATTTAGACTCATCTTCGTGGGGGTAAAATTTAAAGCCATCAAGAATGGGGTAAAATTTGTTCAAAAATTATGAACATTAAAATTGATCTTTAAGCTATAAACCTAGGATTATTTGAAATTTTAAACTTGTTTTTCGTGAATTTTCATTCCTAAACATTTAAAATCATAGCAATCTTTTCTTTGTGTTAACTTTAACTATTAGTTAACTAAAAATTTTAAAAAAAATCAAAAATCACAAAAAAGTCCAATTTTTTTATTTATGTCATTTTCTATAATTTTTGGGTCATTTTTTATGATTCTTTTGGTTATTTTTTTAATAATTTTTTTATGTCCTAATATGATATTTTCTTGTCAACTCACTGTAAATTAATGTAAGGGGAGATTCCTACAATTTCAAATATTTAGGAGTGAAAATATATCAAAATAAAGTTTAGGTTTTCATATGTTATTAACATATAGTTTAAGGGCTTTTTTTTTTCCTTTGATACTTTAAAAGTTAAATTACCCAATTATCCAAAATGATTTATTGAACTTAGTCCGAAGTCGTCATTAAAAGAAGTTTACTAACAACGGTAAGATAAACAGAAATTGACTACTTACAAAGAAAAATAAACCCTTTTGATGTAATTAAAAAATATTAGTGAAACTTATGTACTAAACTTAATTGAAATCAAAGTTAAAAAAAGCTGTCTTTTATTCAAAAAAAATATGCGAACAAAATATAACTTTTGAAAAACATATAAAATAACTAAATTTATTGAAGTTAACAACACAAATCATAATTTGTTATTAACTGGATTCCCAATAAAAAATTTTGTACGAGAAAGATGAAGGTAATATCATACTAATTAAACTCTTTATACATAAAAATGACAAAGTGCAGCTTTTATATATGAAATGTTTAAACTTTAATTTCTTGACCGACGAGAAAAATTAGGTACATAGGCTATATTAAAAACTCTGCAAAGTGCAAACTTGTCTCTAATTATCAATTAAGTTAAAATAAAAAAAGAAAAAGAGATTCTTCAGAGTTTCACTTTTACACACCTCTTTTACACTTTACTTTGTGGTTGTCAGATTTTTCTTTTTCTCTTTTCTTTTTTTAAAATTATGTCATAAATTTTTGCTCCCTTTTATTGGGCCAAATTTGTTGCTTTCTAATTTTGGCTATATGGAAAATTTTAAGTTAATAGCCGCGAGTCCTCTCTATTCAAATATTATTTTATAGTAGTTATTAATAATGGACGTAGTAATTTTTTTTTCCTTGTTGATAATTTGATGTGAGTGATAATTAGGAACCAAGCATCTAATTAGCTCCCCTCTCTAATATGGATAAATTTTTATTGCATTTTTCTTAAAAATTAAAAAAGTGGGTTAATGATAATCTCTCCTTAAAATCATTTTTAATCACTTATAAGAAATTAAACTTGAAATATGATAATTGTTTATAAAAAATAAAATCTTATTTTTTATTGAGAGATAATTTCAACAATAATTGTTTCAATGAAAAAAAAAACGGCTAAATGCAATGTATGATTTGATTTGCGCTTTTACAATCAATGAAAGTAGAGATAGTAAAATAAATCTAATTATATAATTAAAAATTGGCCAAAAATTAAGTAATAAAGGCAGATACTGCATTAAAAATTATTTAACCCTAAAGATTTAATGATGAATTTTTAAATCATCAAGATTAAATTGAAAATAGAGCGAAACAACGAGGATTAAAGGATAAAAATTGAATATTAGTTAGTCTAAGAACTTGAAATTATATTCATCGTACTTTTTCCCCCCTACACTTTTAAACATTCATGTTTATCCCTTCAAAAATTGATATTCATCTTTTCTTTTCCCACCTTTTTCTCTATATATTGAAAAGAAAAAGTAGGAAAAAGGAGTGGTGGGCATGAATGATCAAAAGCAACAATATCTCTATCATATTGCCAATTGGGGCTACTACAAATGGTCAAGACTAGGGAAACAAAAAAAAAAAAAAAAAAGAAAAAACTCTAACAATAAATGCATTTTTTTAAGTTATCTAAAAAGTGTTACTTGCTGAGCATTTTTTCTTAAAGAGATCCCTAACTAATACTGAAGGTTAGGAGATAGTTGAGGAGTTGTAATCCTGTAAAACAATTTGCAACATAGACTTATCATCTAATGTTTGGTAGATAAAAAAA